>NC_137268.1:712500-722500 GCF_053477335.1 Acartia tonsa
TCAAAATAAATAAAATAAAATTAAAGGTAAGGTATGGGTTATTAGATCCAAATAATGCCCCAAAAAGCTAAAGACAATTTTTTTTAAAAGTCAGTAAATAATGAGAAAAGTTTTTGTCCAAAAGTCCACTTTTAATTTTTGGAATTAAAAAGATAGGATAAAAAGAGAGTATTATCGGTTCAGTGGTTAGTGATATCTTAATTTACATACACAGAAACCAGATTAACATCCTGTTACTAATAAAAAGAATTATATTTTAGCTTACCTAATATTTTTAGAATCCAAAACACGACCATCCAAACTCAATGGCACAATATAATCACCACTATCTGTATCAGCATCCAAGTTATCATCCTCCAAATGATAATCCTCATCCACTATTTCGTGATGATGGTCTGCTTCACTTGATCCATGTTGGTGATGGTCCTCTCCTTCACTTGATCCATTCTCGTGCGGTGTGTATTGTTCAGTTGGAATTATGTTGTTGTCATCAATTTCAGGTTCTTGTGATGAGTTTATATTGATTTCAGTTACAGCTGTGCCGAGGTCTCCCATTCGTCCTACATCTAAAAAAAAAAAATATATTAAATTCTGATCATGGAAAGAAAACAAAGTAGGGGGTATCAGCTTTTTTTACAGGAGCTTTCCATCTCTAACCCTACAGGGCCTATTAACCTAAAAATAACCTATCAAAAGCTACTGAGAAAATAAGATGAAACCCGCCATTTCATGATCCATGATTTTTTTTGTAAAAGTAACTGGATGTCTATGAGTCTCTTTGTCTGTCTTTATGTTTATACCATAGGATCAACAGAACTGATATGGTTCCCCTTTACAGAGTATCCGGGGAAGGTTCAAAAATAGTTTAGGGGAGGAAAATGGCCACTGAAAAACTTTTTTTTTTTTTTTTCTTTTTGAAACTAAACTTGAATATATACAAGTGTTAATGTTCGTTTGTCCTTCCTTCCATGTAGAGCTTTTATGAATGTTGTCATCCTTGTTTATTAGATCCCTAGCTTACCCTGTTCAATAAAAGTCGTCGTTTCTTCATTTATTGTAGGAATAGTAGTTATAGTAGTTTGTGTTGTGGTAACTAAATAGATAGATAGATAGTAATAGTAGTTTCTTCATTAATTGTAGGAATAGTAGTTATAGTAGTAGGAGTTGTTGTAACTAAATAGGTAGATAGATAAATAGTAGTTGTTTCTTCATTAATTGTAGGAATAGTAGTTATAGTAGTAGGAGTTGTTGCAACTAAATAGATAGATAGATAGTAATAGTAGTTTCTTCATTAATTGTAGGAATAGTAGTTATAGTAGTTAAAGTTGTAGTAACTAAATAGATAGATAGATAAATAGTAGTTGTTTCTTCATTAATTGTAAGAATAGTAGTTATAGTAGTTAAAGTTGTAGTAACTAAATAGATAGATAGATAAATAGTAGTTGTTTCTTCATTAATTGTAAGAATAGTAGTTATAGTAGTTAAAGTTGTAGTAACTAAATAGATAGATAGATAAATAGTAGTTGTTTCTTCATTAATTGTAAGAATAGTAGTTATAGTAGTTTGTGTTGTGGTAACTAAATAGATAGATAGATACAAATAAACTTTTGTTGTTCATTCTATGTTGACTTTAGATAGATAGATACATAGATAGCTATAGATAGTAATAGTAGTTCCTTTATTAATTGTAGGAATAGTTGTTATAGTAGTTGGAGTTAAATAGATAAATAGATAGATAGATAGAAAGATTGACATATAGATAGATAGATAGTTAGATAGATAGATAGATTGATAGAAAGATAGATAGAAAGAAAGATAGATAGAAAGATAGATAGATAGATAGATAGATAGATTGCTGGAGAAATATATAGATAAACAAATAGATAGATAGATATATCTTTTACCTGGATTTTGAACCAGAACGTTGAAAGTATGTCTTCTAGTTTGGCCGGAACCTTTTCCGCCGAGCAAAACATAAGCTTCAAGCTAAAAATAAAAAAAAATAGTACTCATACATAATGTAAAGCATCGTATTATATCCAGTTTTGTACGAACATAAAAATTTACTGGTCTTATTAAAGAGCTTTGATACTTATGGATGTTGTCATCCTTGTTTTTTTAAAAATTAGTCACACCCAAGGACTATAAATCATAATTTTATTTCCGAATAAGAAAAAAATATGCTACATTAGTAGTAAAAAGGAGAAAAAAACTTTTGCATATGCAAAAGTAGAGGTTGTTTGTCTGTCTATCTGTCTTTATGACCATCTGTCCGTCTGAAGCTTTAGATCTCGGTAACCGCTGATCTTAGGAGTTTTTGGTTCTCAGGAAATATATCAATCAATGGTGGTTTTAAGCTATTTTCAGAGGGATGTGAAGCTTCTAAAGGCTAGGCTAGAAAACATTAGATATGTAGAATAGTGTGGCCCAAATGAAGGTCTAAATCGCTTTTCAATGTGCGTTATGTAAAAATAGGTTATGTATTGTTTGTAGATTTTAGCACTATAATTGATTTTAAGAAAAAAACTATCGCTATCTCGTCAAATGCATATTTATTTTCACCTTTAATTCCCCAAATAATGAAAGCCTTACACCAGATATAAAGCAAAGCATCAAATTTTCTGTCTGTTTGTTTACAAACATTGAAATAAAATATTAAAATCACCAGGAATAAACATCATAACACAGGGGACTTACACAAAAAATTTTAGCCCCCCCCCCCCCCCCCCCCCCCCCGACTGATTAAGGTGCGGCAAGGGGCCCGACTGTAAGGGGTTAAAATGTATAAATAAAACAATGTTTTTAGACGTTTTTTGGAATTATTCGGCAGAAATGGCAGTTCTGCCTACTTTTTATGATTGCTTCATATTTGAACTCTTGTTACATTATTTTAGGTTGGCAGTTCTTTAATTATTTCTTGTTAAAATCATGAAAATATGAAGTTTTTGATAAAAAGCTTAAGATTGAAATTTCGAGATCAATTTTCATTGTAGAGAGGTCTAGTTTTCACTAAAAGGTCTACATTTGAGCCGGTAACAACTTCAAGGTATCCGCAAATTGATATGGTAAAGATTTAAAAAATCATGTTTTTTGGGGCCAGTCTAATGTAGAAGTAGGAGGTTGTATCTTTATATTTTTGGCAAATGTTTTAGAAGAGCTTCCCATTATATTTAGTTAGCAGGTTTTAGTCTAATTTTGAAAGAGCAAATAATGGAGAGAGAAAAAAGTATGCAATACATAATGACAGCCCATTTTTTATATAATAATATTTTTGCCCTTTCTGCAGCCAAATTAATATGAAACGAGGAGTTGACTTATCTTATTTATTTTGGAGATTTTTTGTTTCTGTCCGAATTATTACTGCAGTATTTATGTAATTTTTACAAGAGAATATATCCGGGAGGGAGGGGACATTGGACTGTAAATTACACTTGTACCCAAAGTTTTATTGCAACGCTATCATATTTCATGACTAAAAAAAATTTAGGTACTATTGTTAAATTTTATTTAGTAGTGTCAAAATTTTCAACCAATAATTTTGATAAACAAAAAGGTAATTTTGTTTTTCATCATTTGGGGTGTTTATCAATTAATCATCCATTGTCTTATCCCTTAATAGTACTGGTTCATATAAAATTCATGACGTCATAAGTTCTACGAGAATATTAATATGGAAAGGTCAATAAATCTAAATTTGTGTAGTTTTTAAAAGCAAAGCTTTTCTATTATTAGGATTGGTTCGTCTGTCCATAATAGTTAGCTATTTTCCTCAATTTAAATATGTTTAAATTGTCCTATTGCTTTAAAACTTTGCATGATGATTCCTATAGATGTTAGGCTCGATTTAGAATCCATAGCAACTCTATAATCGACATATTATATCTATATACATATTTCAATATTCTAAGAAGAATAAAATATCATACCTCGCACTCCCAAACACCTAAAACAGAAAGATAAATTAGTACAAATCAGTAAAAATATAAAATTTTAAAGATTTGTTTAAGGCGAAAAAAGTTGTATTTCTCAGTGATTTAATAAAATTTTAATTGGTTTTAAGTTTAAATAAGCAGTGTGAAATCTTTTCCATATTAAATCCCGAACAAACATATTATGCAAATCTGAATTTTCAAAATAGCAGCTTTATTATTCATTTAGGATGATTTTACAATAAATATGAGTGTAGATGCCTCTTTTGGTTACAAAATTCCACTGTTATTTTTTAATTAATCAGCACCAATAAAGCAAGATCTTAAAAACAGCATTTGGGGGAAATACTGGTGAACAAACATATTATGCAAATCCAAAACAAAGCAACAAAAAAAAAGGTTTTTGGGCACTTTTCTCCTCTTTTAAAGATTGATTATGATAAAATAATATTTTTTAAAGGGATATATGCATTAATTATTATGAAATATAGTATAAGGTAGAAATTAATGATTTTTCTAAATAAGAAATGATTGAAAAAAATAAATTTGATCCCTATCACTTTAGAGGACAGCTGCTGACCCCCAGTCTTATGGATGAACATAAATACATGTTAAAGATAAAAATTACCCTGAAAAGTATACAAAAATGTTTTTTTATGTGTTAAAAAAATTCATTTTAAAATCTTGATTTTGAGGATGATGACCTTTCAGATGCCCCTATTGGTGGTGATGGTGAGCCAAATGTTATCTAAGTACATGCCCATTACAACAACTTGTCTATTAACCTATGTACCATTTTTTGTAGTCATAGCAGCCTCCAATGGAGCCTTCCGACAAGAAATATAACCATCTTCTAAAAACTACAGTATTCACCTTATGAATTGAAGTAAATAAAATTGCAATTCTTTTCTTTTTTAATAATGCTGGGCTGGAGGATGCTATAACTACAAAAAATGGATCATAGTTTAATATATAAGTTGTCATCATGGACATGCACTTTGATAACATTTGGCTCACCATCACCACCTTCTTCTTCTTCTTCTAGGGCGTTCTGTACCGATAGTACACTGCCTACTGCTCGTGCGTTTGCACTAACAGTGTCTGGCCTACATGTTTTTAAGGAGAGAGAGAACTCGGCTACTGATCTCCCCCTCCGTTGCCAAAAAAGACGGCTGCAGGTTCCAGGTTGCCCTGTACATTACAGTTTTGTCTCCTCTGGCCTCCTGGTCGGTTAGCCATCCGGATGGATGTTCCCGGCTTGGACCACGTGGAGGTCCGACCATACCCCAAGCCCACCATCACCACCAATAGGGGCATCTTAAAGGTCATCATCCTCAAAATCAAGATTTTAAAAAAGATTTTTTCAACACACCAAAAAACATTTTTGTATAATTTTCAGGGTAATTTTTATCTTTAACATGTATTTAGGTTCATCCATAAGACTGGGGGTCAGCAGCTGTCCTCTAAAGTGATAGGGATCGAATTTATTTTTTTCAAACATTTCTTATTTAGAAAAATCATTAATTTCTACCTTATACTATATTTCATAATAATTAATGCATAAATCCCTTAAAAAATTATTATTTTATCATAATCAATCTTTGAAAGAGGAGAAAAGTGCCAAAAAACCTTTTTTTTGTTGCTTTGTTTTGGATTTGCATAATATGTTTGTTCACCAGTATTTCCCCCAAATGCTGTTTTTGAGATCTTGTGCTTTATTGGTGCTGATTAATTAAAAAATAACAGTGGAATTTTGTAACCAAAAGAGGCATCTAAATTTCATATTTATTGTAAAATCATCCTAAATGAATAATAAAGCTGCTATTTTGAAAATTCAGATTTGCATAATATGTTTGTTCGGGGTTTAATTTGAAGATGATGTAATTCAAATACCATAATATATAAGAACCTTAAAACAAACGTTGCTTAATAAAAGGGTGAAGGAATTAAAGATGACTTTGGCTGTCAGAAAAACGGAAATTTTTATCAAATTGGGGAACCACACAAACAGTTACCTAACATTAGCTGAGATAGCAGGAGGGGGCGTTCTACTCTAAACCCCCCTCCCCCCCCCACCCCCAAAGCTGATGTAGGTCTAGAATTGGTCCCGACTATAAAGGGTTAATACATAAATCTCCCCCCCCCCCCCCCAAAGTTTATATAGGCCTAGAATTGGCTCCGACTGTAAATGTATTTCCCCCTCCATTCCCCCAATTTGATATAGGTTCCTAATGTAAAGGGTGAAAGTACCTGAATCTTTTTCACTAAGGTTTGAGATCTGAATACCACATTCGTGCTTTTCATAGCTACCGTGAATCTCAACTCTAAAATTATAAATCAAGCATGGAATCATCTTAGAACATTTTATAATGTATACCACAAATTATGATAAACACAATTAACCCTTTCGCAGATGAAATGTAGACACAGAAGGTCTGTATAAAGACCCCAAAATAAGAGGCACAGTTAAGAGAAAGTCCGAGCAATCAATTACAAATTAATTTATGATTATAAAAAAGCTTTGCCTTGAAACAAACTCCAACTTAATTTACTTCTAAGTTTTTATCTTTAATCAATCACTCATATATATGTTTGTGTTGTCAGTAACGCAGCTTTATAGACATATAAACATCCTGTTACTTTATTATAAAGATTTACCTGTCTGTAATTTCTGGATGGCAAGCCTGCTTTTGAACACCTCCCTAAAATAAAACAAAAAATTTAATATTTTAAAAATTACAAATTTTATTATAAAAGTAAAAGGTTTTATGTCTGTTCATGTGTCTGTCTGAGTGTGTGTACCGACGGACCTCGCTAACCACTAGACCGATAAGGTTCTTCTTTAACCTAGGGGCACTTAAAGATAAAGCCATTTTAATTTAATTTGTCCAATGTTTATGTTGCGTTCAAGTCAAGAGAACCCGATCGGTTCAGCGGTTAGTGAGATCCTTCAATACATACAAACAAACAGACAAACACACGAACAAACATCCTATTACTTTATTATAAGGATATGTAAAGTTGTAAACTATTAAAATATAGTATCTATCCTATGTAGTTTTGTGTTGTATATGATTTCTTAAACAGAATAACCAATTTGGCTTAAATTTTCAATGAAGTTTTTTCTTGTTTATCCTTATACTAAAGTAACAGGATGTCTGTGTGTCTGTGTATCTGTGTATCTGTGTGTCTGTGTGTTTGTACCGAAGGATCTCGCTTACCGCTGAACCGATCGGGTTCTCCTTAACAGGATAGCTTCTCATACGTCCCGGGAAGGTTTATAACTATTTTGGGGGAGGATACCACCACCCTATCAGAAGAAATCGCCCCTAGAAAAAAATTACCCCTCCCGAAAAAGAGACTCCAACGAAACATAAACCAATTATTTCTGTAATTAGATATTTTAAATAAAAAAAACATTCAAAGTGCCACTAGAGGCCTCTAGGGGCGTAGCCGCTAGTTCATTAATATAAAGATAAATAAATTAATATAATTTAGATAAATAAAGGTAAAAAAGTTTTAATTAAATAGCTTTAAAGATAAATAGATAAACCATGCACCTTATTAAGCAGTAATACTACACTGGCTGAAACAGATAGATAGTAAGATAGATAATAAGATAGCTAGAAGATATATAGATAGATAAATCATGCACCTTATTAAACAGTAATATACCGGGGGAAACATATAGACAGTAAGATAGATAATAAGATATCTAGAAGATAGATAGATAGATAAGCCATGCACCGTATTAACGGTAATATACAAGGTGAAATAGATAGACAACAAGATAGATAATAAGATAGCTAGAAGATAGATAGATAAATCATGCACCTTATTGAGCAGTAATAAACCGGGTGAAACGGCTCCGTAGCGTTTTACTAAATCTTCAATCTGATAAAAATGGATAGATAGATGAACACACATAAAAAGGGTTAAAAAAGTAAAATGAAATATTATTTAATGAATTTTTAAAAACAGACACATACCTTAATTATAAAGTAGCTAAGCTTATATCAAGAATAATTATTTATCGCATCGTAATATAGACAGCTTTTAGCGGATAATTAATTAAAGCTCTTAGAATTTAATCCAGTTTTGTTAGCCCCGAGAGGCCACTATCTACCTACTATACCTTTAATCTCTTCCATTCCAAATTACATTCTCTTATAGATTCTTTTCCCTTTCTTCCTTTCAGTATTATCTATCGATCTACTTATCTATATATCTATGTATCTATCTATTTATCTATAATACCTTTAATCTTTTCCACTCCATATGACATTCTCTTATAGATTCTTTCCCCTTTCTTCCTTGCGGTATCTATTTTTCTATCTATCTATCTATCTATCCATCTATGTATCTATCTATCTATCTATCTATCTATCTATAATACCTTTAATCTCTTCCATTCCATATGACATTCTCTTATAGATTCTTTCCCCTTTCTACCTTGCGGTATCTATCTATGTATGTATTTATCTATCTATCTATATATGTCTATCTATCTATCTATCTATAATACCTTTAATCTCTTCCATTCCATATGACATTCTCTTATAGATTCTTTCCCCTTTCTACCTTGCGGTATCTATCTATGTATGTATTTATCTATCTATCTATATATGTCTATCTATGTATCTATCTATCTATCTATAATACCTTTAATCTCTTCCATTCCATATGACATTCTCTTATAGATTCTTTCCCCTTTCTACCATGTGGTATTACGTGCCTAAAAAAAAACAAAAAATAGTTAGATAACAAAAACCTTTTATTCGCCCTTATCCTGGGAGAGAGTGATTAAAAAAATATTTATGAACACAGAATAACTGTTTTATAAGTCACTTTTTGTTCGTTTACCAATCCTTGACTTTTTTTTGTTCATCGCCACTTCATGGAATCAGTCATTGATTTTTTACAAGGCAAAAATACTGATAAAGTAATACTTCCAGCTAGCTAAAATAACGATACCCCCCATAAACCCCTTTATCCCCTCCCCTCCTACTAGATCATGAAGCAACTGAACAATAAAAGAGCTCTATATTATCAAGCTAATTTGACGGCAAATTTTCCTTTGTCAATATCTCCCACGTCAGTCCTATATCCACTGCTAACACTTAAACACAAAGGTTTAACAATTAAAAATCCTACCTCAAAGCACAGTATTCCCAATCTGTGTCTGATTTACAAATCATGGTTATAGTATTTCCAGACAGACGGACGGACAGACAGACGGACGGAAAGACAGACAGACAGACGGACGGACGGACAGACGGACAGACAGACGGACAGACAGACAGACGGACAGACAAATGAAATTATAAAAAAATCCTACCTCCAAGCACAATATTCCCAATCTGTGTCTGATTTACATTTCATGGTTATAATATTTCCAGACAGACGGACAGACAGACAGACAGACGGACAGAAGGACAGACAGACGGACAGACAAAGTGAATTGTAAAAACTGACCTCCAAGCACAATATTCCCAATCTGTGTCTGATTTACATTTCATGGTTATAGTATTTCCAGACAGACGGACAGACAGACTGACTGATTGGCAGACAGACGGACAGACAGACGGACAGACAGACGGACGGACAGACAAATTTTATTATAAAAATCCTACCTCCAAGCACAATATTCCCAATCTGTGTCTGATTTACATTTCATGGTTATAGTATTTCCAGATAGACGGACGGACATACAGACGGACAAACGGACAGACGGACAGAAAGACGGACAGACAGACAGACGGACAGACAAATGAAATTATAAAAATCCTACCTCCAAGCACAATATTCCCAATCTGTGTCTGATTTACATTTCATGGTTATAATATTTCCAGACAGACGGACGGACAGACAGACAGACAGACGGACAGACAGACGGACAGACAGACGGACAGACAGACGGACAGACAGACAGACAGACGGACAGACGGACAGACGGACAGACAGACGGACAGACGGACAGACAAAGTTAATTTAAAAAAACCTACCTCCAAGCTAGGGTGGGTCGATTTTGGAATTTCACATTAGTAGACATTGGCAAGGGTTACTGGGCC
>NC_137268.1:727500-845384 GCF_053477335.1 Acartia tonsa
ATCTATCTATCTATCTATCTATCTATCTATCTATCTATCTATCTATCTATCTATCTATCTATCTATCTATCTATCTATCTATCTATCTATCTATCTATCTATCTATCTATCTATCTATCTATCTATCTATCTATCTATCTATCTATCTATCTATCTATCTATCTATCTATCTATCTATCTATCTATCTATCTATCTATCTATCTATCTATCTATCTATCTATCTATCTATCTATCTATCTATCTATCTATCTATCTATCTATCTATCTATCTATCTATCTATCTATCTATCTATCTATCTATCTATCTATCTATCTATCTATCTATCTATCTATCTATCTATCTATCTATCTATATATCTATCTATCTATCTATCTATCTATCTATCTGTCTATCTACTTACCCCAGAATTATATTCATGTTTAATGATTTGAAAAGCATTTGATAAAGTTGCTGTTAAGCCTACTAACAAAAATATTCTCATTTTTAAATCTGAAAATGAAATATTATTTTTAATATTCAAGATATCTCTCAAGGGAAGAGATTGGACATAGGGCTGTTTATGATACTAGTCCCCAAAGTATTATAACGGTTTTTATTCCTTGGTCTAAAAACTTTGGGGACTTTTAATAAATTTTCATTTAATGGATCTTTAGGTGACTGAGTCCAAACGTTTAAACCTCAAATTTTAATCTACAAAGGGGGTATTTCCGTGTATCATCATTGGTGCTGTACATCAATTTATTGGCTCTTGTATTATCCCTTGAGAATATAAGACAATAAACGATAAATTGATGTACATCCCCAATGAAGATTAGCAAATTTGTAGGTTAATATCATTGGAGGAAAAGTTTTTACACTGTTAGTATGTGCAACCAAATCAAAATTAAATAAAACCTAGCTCCTAAACTATCAAATACCATAAGATGTCCCCGAGGGGCTAAGGGCGAGGAACATAATTCACTAAACAATAAATATTAAAAATAGTTTTATTTAGATAAAAATTAATTAATATGAAACAATTGTCAATTTTGCAGTTTTTATAGATAAAGATGCATTAAAATAGATGTATTATTACTTGGATGTTGCACCAGATTTTCATGTACTCTAATGAAGTGATACTTCTAGCTAGCTAAAATACACAACATCCACCATATTTACCCAATCCCCTCCCATTTTTCAATGAGGTCCATATTAGCAACCTAAATTGACAACAAAATTCTTCTCTTGTCAATATATCCACATATTCTATTTCCATTATTTTAAGAATATTAGATAAATACGGTCATTGCAATTTATATTTGTGCTATCAATATTTTTGGTGCATTTTAAGTACTAGTGACTTCGCCCTTAGAATCTAGAGGCTTAACCCTACAAAGGGATCTTAAGGGATAAGACAATGGACAATAAATTTCCAATGATCATAAACGGAATAAGTTATATATGTACATCAAAAAACACCCATCAAAATTCAATAAGGACCAGTTTAATCTACAATATAATTTCCCCTCCTTCTCTAGAAAAACTGCGTACATTAGATTACATATTATTACAGGGATCTAAATGGAAAAGACAATAGACGATAAATTAATGTAAATTCCCAATGATTATACACAAAATCACCTCTTCTGTAAATTACAATTAGTCGTTGAAACATTTGGTCACTTAACAATAAAAATTTGACGAAAGTCCCCAAAGATTTTTAGACAGCTAATAAAAAAAATTATTATTAACATTTGGGGACTGGTGTAATAAACAGCCTAATGTCCACTCCCTCCCTTGTACATAAGACTATAGATTATTAGGACAAAACAATAGCTATACGATTTTAATAGAAATTTTAAATGATTAATATGTATTATATTACAAAAATGACAATTTTCATATAAAAATAAGGATGACAACATCCATTAAAGAAAGCTTTCAAACGGCATGACAAATGAACATTAACACTTGTATATTGTCAGAAGTTTAAAATCAGCTTGTTTTAAATGGACGTACGGACTTTCTGGTAACAATTGCATAGATATTACGCTTCCTAAATCGTACCTAACTGCTATAGAAATCACATGCAAAGTTTGATATCGATAAGACAATTCTAGCATGCCAAAATTCTATCCATTACGAACGGATGGACCTATCCTAGTTATAGAAAATCTTCGCTTAAAAAAGGGGTTAACTCCAAAAACAATATTTGATGACATATTAAGTCTAAAGTCCATAAAAAATGAATGATTTATTAAAATAAAAATTTGGATCAAAAAAATTATTTTTCACATTTGTCATCGATTTGAAGAAAAAACGATAGGAGGGAAGGGACATTGGACTGTATATCATTCTGGTTACTGGTACCCATTGATTTATAAACAAATTTTCTCATTTTAAACTTTGGGTACTTTTATTGGAGATAATATACTTTTTACTGCTTTAAAGTTCATAGAAAAATATACAAATTAACCACTAAAACACAATTTCAAGATTTTTCCAGTATGGCTTCGAAACCGAGTATGGCAAAAAATATAAAATCAATAACAGCTGTCTATAATACGATGCGATAAATAACTATTATAAAATTGTTTTGATATCAAAAGCTAGATGTGACACACTGTGGGCTACAATTGAATCAAGACAAAAGTAAGTGCCGAGCCCTGGGACCTATGTAGGGTGAAAATAGACATAAATCCTTGATGATTCCAGGTGGAGACAAAATATTTTAGCGGGGTCTTTTGGTTTTTTTTCAATTTAAAGTTCTGAGAAAAAAATTGAAAAAAATATGAAAATCTCTAATAAAAAACAAACAAAAAATAATTTTCAATATTTTTTTTTACTAAAAGATACAAACAACTTATATAAATACTATAAGCTTTAAAAAAATCACAATTTTCAAATTTAGACTTTCAATATAAAGATTTGTAGAAAAAACCTAACAACAAATTCTAACATATTTCTGATCAACATAGCAATAAAACGTCTTTTGCAAAATCTTTATCATCAAAAATAAATAGCACTTACTAAAGACTTTTTTTCATTTAAACTTATACTTTTCACATTAATTAACTTTAAAGATTGATTTTTTCTAAAAGAAAGGTTGCGTGATTTTTTTATTCATAATTAATTGCCTAATTTTGAGATTCAGATAAAAAACTTTACTACTTTATATTAATGGATAATCTTCTAGCAGCGGCTACGCCTCTAGAGGCATATGAGGCCCTTGGGTTGGGGGGGAAGTCGAACCCCCCTTCCAATTACAGTTTTTTTTAAAGAATAAGTCAAAAACATTTATTTTGGAGACTTAATTCTCTTGGGATAGTGGTGGTTCCCTTTCCTAAAATAGTTATAAACCTTACCAGAACATATGAAAAGCTACCATGTAAAGGAGAACCATAGTTCACAAAGACTCACATAGAACCTGTTACTTTATTATAAAGATACATATATACACAGAAACTCTACAATCAGAGTATGTCTGTTTGTTCATCCGTCTGTATAAAAACAATACAGAATATATTTATTTTGCTATAGCGGCTACGCCCTTAGAGGCCTTTAGGGGCACTTAAGAGGTGAAGAAGGGGTTGAATTCAACAACTATATTTTTATTTTAGGCTTAAAAAGAAAAAGTTTTTTTTGTGTGTTGTGGTCCTTTTTTAAGGGGCGATTTCTCTTCTCTTTCTCAAAAAAAGTTATAAACCTTCCAAGGACCAATGAGAAGCTACATAGTAAAGTAAAAAAAGAACCATATCAGTTCTTAAGCATCAGAAAGATGGACAAACAGACATCAATCTATTTTGTATCATAAATAGTGCTTTAAAACAGGGAGAGAAATATCATCTGGAAAAAAAAAATTTTCCTATCGTTTAAAAGTTATATCCCTGTATAAAAAAGATAGGATGTCCGTGTGTTTTTTCTGTCTGTGCCTAAAGTTCTTGCTAACCGCTGGACCAATTTGGTTCTTCTTTATTGACCTATCTTTTAGACTGATAATAGGATCAACATATTAAGGAGTAGTTTAGTGTCTATTAATCCTTATATAAAAGTAACAGTTTCTGTGTCTGTCTGTTTGTGTGTGTGTGTGTAAGGGTGTCTGTCGGTACCGAAGATTCTTTGTAACCGCTTAACTGATATAGTTCTTCTTGGTTCAAGTTTTTCATGGTCCTGAGAAGTTTTGAGTTTAGAAAAAATTAGTTCCTACCCAACATTTAAAAAAAACTTTTTCTTTTACATACTAAAACTGAAAGTAGGGGAGGGGTCAACTTCCCCCCACTTATCAAGGGCCCCTAGATGCCTCTAGGGGCAAAACCGCTAGTGATAAAATAATTTTTATCTTGAATTAAAAATATCCAGAATTAGGTAATTGGATTTAACAAGGGAAAAAGACAACATCCATAATTAGTGAAGCTTCTAAGTTTAAAAGAATACAAATAAAGAAAATAAGTGTAACATACAGATACAAAAATATATTAATCAGAGCGAGATGGGACAATGGGCTGTTTATTAGACTAGTCCCCATAGTTTAATATAGGAATTTGTTATTCGTTGGCTTAACTACTTAGGGGACCTGTTGCGATTTTTGTTTGGTTGGATTATTAAATTAAGTGCCCAACATTTCAACTATTAACTGAAACATACAGAAGGGTTATCCATGTATCATATTTGGGAATGTAAATCAATTTAGCGGTCATTGTCTTATCCCTTTAGATCCCTGAATAGTAATTAACAATGATCAATGGTTCTCTTTTTTTCTATGTAGCTTCTCATTGGTTCTTGGAAGGTTTATAACTTATTTTGGGAGGGTACCTCCACCATCCTAGGAGAAATCAACCCCTAAAAAAGGACCCCATTTCACACACAAAAAAAAATAACTTTTTCTTTTTAAGTCTAAAATAAAAATCTAGTTGTAGAATTCAACCACTTCTTCCCCTCTCAAGTGCCCCTAAAGGCCTCTAGGGGCGTAGCTGCTAGTACTAAATAAATATATTCTGTAATGTTTTTATACAGACAGATGAACAAACAGACATACTCTGATTGTAGAGTTTCTTTGTATATATGTATGTATCTTTATAATAAAGTAACACGTTCTATGTGAGTCTTTGTGCACCAAGGGATCTCACTAACCACTGAACCAATATGGTTCTCCTTTACATGGTAGCTTCTTATATGTCCTGGTAAGGTTTATTACTATTTTGGGGAAGGGTACCATCACTATCCCAAGAGAATCAACTCTCCAAAATAAATGTTTTTAACTTTTTCATTAAAAAAAACTGTAATTGTAAGGGGGGATTCGTCTTTCCCCCCAACCTAAGGGTCCCTATATGCCTCTAGAGGCGTAGCCGCTGCTAGTAGAGTATCCAATGATATAAAGCAGTAAGGTTTTTTATCTAAATCTCAAAATTAGGCAATTAATTATGAATAAAAAAATCACGCAACCTTTCTTTTAGAAAAAATCAATCTTTAAAGTTAATTAATGTGAAAAGTATAAGTTTAAATGAAAAAAAGTCTTTAGTAAGTTCTATTTATTTTTGATGATAAAGATTTTGCAAAAGACGTTTTATTGCTATGTTGATCAGAAATATGTTAGAATTTGTTGTTAGGTTTTTTCTACAAATCTTTATATTGAAAGTCTAAATTTGAAAATTGTGATTTTTTTAAAGCTTATAGTATTTATATAAGTTGTTTGTATCTTTTAGTAAAAAAAAATATTGAAAATTATTTTTTGTTTGTTTTTTATTAAAGATTTTCATATTTTATTCAATTTTTTTCTCAGAACTTTAAATTGAAAAAAAACCAAAAGACCCCGCTAAAATATTTTGTCTCCACCTGGAATCATCAAGGATTTATGTCTATTTTCACCCTACATAGGTCCCAGGGCTCGGCACTTACTTTTGTCTTGATTCAATTGTAGCCCACGGTGGACAATATTGTTAGTGGCGAAGCTACGCTATAATTCACTTTGTCTGTCCGTCAGTATGCTATTCCATATATGACGCTTTGGAGATATATGATTTTCTTGGCTGATATTTAAGATAGAATTCCGAAATTTTGTGTGATGATTCCCTACACCATTGAACATCCACTGTATAACTAACTTGAATTGTTTGTCTTTCAGTTATGTTTTAAAAGACAATCATATTTTGATGTATGATATTTTCATAGGTTTCGTGATTTTTTTATTATTTAGATTTCCATTAATGATTATTTTTATGCTGTACTACCTATGTATGTTATCGCAGAGATCTAAGGGGATAAGACAATGGCCAATAAATAGATGTACATCACAAATGATGATACACAAAAAATACCCCATCTATAAATTACTGTTTGTCGTTGAAACGTTTGGATACTCAACCTAATGAATCAATTAAAGTTCAATAAAATTATATAAAACTTTTGGGACTAGTGTTATAAAAAGCCCAATGTCCCCTCCCTTCCTGAATGATATCGTACTTGTTGTTTTAATTCAATTCAATTTTTATTTTTTTGTGCAAAATACAAAAAAATTGAATTTCCGGTTATAAGCCGGCTGGCTAAAGGGATCTTAAGGGATGAGACAATGTGATTTCCAATTGTTATAAACAAAATTACCCCTAAGGTGGGTTTAGATTATCGGTGGGAAAGTTAAGACACCTTTACTTTGTACAACCCAATCTAGATGGCATCTTGCACCAACATTTTTTGCCAACAAGTATTTATTAGATCAAGTTTATAATATAGTTTAGGGGGGCAGTATGATTTACAGTTCATTGTCCCCTCCCTCCCGACAAGCCCTTATTTTCTAATTATTAAAGATTAAAAGATAAAAATTGCATAAAAAAACATATCCAAAAATTTTTAAATAAAAAAATAAAGTTAAACCCATGCAAAATTATCTAAAGTTAGGACGATAAATATATTATTTACCCCTAAATCCAATTTTTATCAACAAAATTTCTCCTTGGGTAAACGATAACAAAAAAGAAAAGAAAGATAATACAAACAGAAATAAAAACAAATTTGAGGATATCAAAAATTATAGGTAACAAGATAAAATTATACTGAAAGAACATAAAACCTATGTAAAGATATCTAGCTCTATATCTATCAGAAGCTGAGATAATGCATAGGAGACGTGGGGGTATTAAGGGAACCCTACCCTACCAATCTGAAAGATTTAATGTCTGGAAGAAAGGGATCGATCCTAAACTTCCATGTTATTAATTTACCATATTAAAAAAGGAATATTTTATTATGTTTAAAAACAATTAAACTCCATACAGAAAATAAATATAAGAGATAGAGAAAGAAAATGTGAGCTAGCCCGCATAATTTGAGCACATCACAAAAAAATTATTCCGTCTGTTTATAGATAGATATAAAGTCATTTTTAAAAGCGAAGCTTTTCTATAATTAGGGTCGGTCCGTCCGTACGTCCGTACGTCCGTAACGGATAGCTTTTTTCGTTAATTTTGGCATGTTAGAATTGTCCTATCGATTTCAAATTTTGCATGGTGATTCCTTTAGTAGTTAGGTACGATTTAGAAAGCGTAGCAACTCTATAATCATCACCAAAATGTCCGTACGTCCATTTTAAACATGTTGATTTTTTTACTTTTTTAACAACAAATTTTTATGTGATCTAATCATCCGATTGATCTGATTTTTGGTATATTAATTCCTGGGACAACAAAGTATAATTTAATAAGCGAAGCAACTCTATAATCAAGTCCTAAAAATGTAAGTATGTCCATAAACATTATCCTGAATCAAGCAGTTTTTCAACAAATTTACTTACAATTTTGCTTTGACTCTTATACATTTATATTATGATTATTCAGTTATTACACTATACAAGTTTTAATGTCCGTTTGTCCTACCGTTTCAGTGCTTCGCTTTTATGGATGTTGTCATCCTTGTTAGATTCAAGTTTAACAATATAAACAAGTATGAAAATGTCCATAAGTAGCAAAGGACAAGAAAATCATTGAAGGACAAACAGACAAAGTGAGTATTAAAGCAGATGGCCAGTGATCATAGAAGGATAGGGAAAAGAAAAAGATAAGATAGTTAAAAGAAAATCGCGAAAATTTACAAAACTATATTGAATGATTTTTGTTGCATGGCCGACAGACTGACTGACAAAGTGAGTTGATAATAGATGCTTTTTAATAAGGGATATCATCACAAGAAAGGCTGATATAATCTAGGAGGGGAGTGGATATTGGGCTGTGTATTACATTATTCCCCAAAGTTTTATCAAAATGTTTTCATATTCGTTGGCTTCACAACTTTGGGGACTTTTATTGAATTTTGATTGGTTTGTTAAGTGTCCAAACGTTTCAATCTACAGCAGGGGTAATTTTGTGTATCATCAATGGGGATGTAAAATGTACATGAATATCTCGGTAATTGTCGTATCCCTTTAGATCCCTGTTTCAAATCACATTACTCCAATAGAGTTACGGACGGACAGACAAAATTATAGAGTTGTTACGCTAGTCAAAAATTACAAGCAAAATTCATTTCATTTGAAATCAATAGGTACACTTTCTCACTATTTCACTTTAAAATCACTATTTGAAATTTTTGAAAAGTTTCATTACAAGAGCTTCCCTATAATTGCAGTTTTAGATATCTAAAGTAGCACATGGTCATTCAAAATTAACTAATTCATAAACTTGAACATGATATGCAGACAACCAACCCTTTGATTTCATTTGGGCCTTTGTTTTGAAGTTCTAATTGCGCTAGTACCATGGGCTTGTTTTAGGCCAATGATTCGAACCCATAACGCTACATTTTAAAAGAAACAAGATGTCTGGATGTCTGTCTGTGTGTACCGAAGAATCTCTTTAGCAGCTGAACCGATATGATTCTCCTTTACAGTGTAACTTCTAATAGATCCTAAAAAGGTTTATAAAAAGGGGGCCTCTAGGGGCGTAACTGCTAGTCCTATTACTTAAAGTAGTAATTTTCTTAGTTTGTTAATATTTCGCTATTCACTAAACCAATTCATTTCTCCCTTCTAAGAAAGGCTTTTAGCTATTTTATTAATCAATTTAAATCTTAGAATGGCTTAATGATATTTTAAATTTAAAATTATGTTAACAATTGCACGAATAAACTAAAACTGAAGCACATTTAATTTTAAATTGAAGAAATATGTGTAAGTAAATAGCGCACAACATATATGTGAGAGAAGGATTTAAAATCGGGGTTCTAGGATAAATAATTACTATAATATCACAATAGAGTAGAAGCCTCATATAATACTAAAGTCTATTGTTATGACATGAGACTTTTAACTATGGAAATCACCAAAGATTTTTTTTATTGGTGGGGGGGAGGGTCAAGGGGGAGAAAGCCTTTTGACTTGATATCGCATATAACAAGAACATTTATGTTAATAAGTAGCGCAGCAATAAGAAAAGTAAAGCAGTTTTTTGACTTGGAATTATAGTTGTACTCAAAGCTTTATTATAACGTTTGCTCATTCGTTGGCTCAAGAACTTTTCGGAGTGAGTTGTAAAATCTAGCACTTTATAAAGTTTTAAATTAAATTACGTTTAAAGCAATAAAGGTTTTTTTTAATTTTGAATATTTAGGGATAAGAAAATGGGCGATAAATAAAAATACAAAATTATGTAGATAAAAATCATTGGTCAAAAAGTTTGCACATTGCTAGTTTATATGAATCAATATAAATGTAATAAAAGTACACAAAGTTTTTTTCATCTTTTGGGAAACAATATAATTTACAGTCCAATGTCCCCTCCCTCCCTGCATATTTCTAAAACATTTCAATTTGAGGATAGACGTCAGGAATATCTTAGTTAATTAGTAGCTTCGCTACTAATAATGACTATTTTCTTAGGGGGGGGGGGGGGATGTGAAAAATAAATAAGGCACAGGGAGGCAGGGGACATTGGGCTGTTAATTACAGTAGTCTCCAAAGTTTTTTTTTTGTTGGCTCAACATCTTAGGGGTCTTTCATTCAAATTTGATTGGTTGGTTCATTAAGTTGAGTGTCTAAATGTTTCAACCACTTGTTGTAGTTTTGTAAATCATCATTGCGGATGTACATCAATTTATCGGCCATTGTCTTATCCATTTAAGATCCTTGAATAAGGCGAGTGTTTAAATTAAATGGGAAGGGGGGGTGGGTGAAAATTGATATATGGTGATAAGAAAGGAAGAAAGAGGAAATAAAAAAAAGAGAGAGAGGGAGAGAGGAGAGAGGGAGGGTGAGAAAGAGAGAGAAAGGGATGTAATCGTTATTTATCGCATCGTATTATAGGCAGCTTTCCGCGGTTTACAAAATGAAAACTATAAGATCATTTAAAATATAGTTACGAACCCAATTTATGACCATTGTGGATTAGAAATATCATATATTTTCCACGAATAAAAAATTTGAATCATAAAATTGATACCAAGTAAATCAATTGCCTCAAGCCTGCGGTTTGAATCTTTTAATTTTTGTCTTTATTATCCACGGAAACCTGTTTGTCTATAATACGATGCGATAAATGATTGTTAAAATTTTCTAAAATCAATTGTGAACTATATGTACATAACAAGTAAAGGATCAACGAATTACATTCATTTGATAAGAAAGATAAGCTTTATATCTATCTATCTAGTTCTCTATCCATCTATCTAACTATCTATCAAACTATTTATCTAACTACTAGCGGCTTCGCCCCTAGCCTCTAGGGGCTTTGCCCCAAGAGGTTTGATCAAACCAATTTTTCATATTTTAGATTTAAAGGAAAATTTAAAAAAAAAATTTTGGGGGGGGGAATTTTTTTTCGGGGGGGAGGGGATGTAGTCGACCCCACTATTTTAATTTTAGTTTTAAAAAGAAAAAAAATATTTATTTTTTTTTGGGGGGGGGTATTTTTATTTTTTGGGGGGTTGGGGGTGTCCCACCCCCCAAGAAAATAGTTATAAACCTTCACGGGACCTATGAGAAGCTACCCTGCAAACAGACAGACATCGTTCTACTTTGTATTATAGATATATCTAAATATCTAACTTTCTATATATCTAAACTAGCGGCTTCGCCCCTAGCCTCTAGGGGCTGTGCCCCAAGATGTTTGATCAACCTAATTTTTCGTATTTTAGATTTAAAAAGAAAAAGTAAAAAAAAAATTTTTTTTGGGGGGGGGGTTTCATTTTTTTGGGGGGTTGGGGGTGTCCCACCCCCCCAAGAAAATAGCTTAAAACCATCACAGGACCAGTAGGTATATTCCCTGAAGAGTAGAGCCCAATCGGTTCAGTGGTTACTGAGATCTTAAGCTTCAGACGGAGAGACAGACGGACAGACAGACAGACAGACAGACAGACAGACAGACATCGTTCTACTTTGTATTATAGATATCTATCTGACTATCTTTCTCTTAAGTAATACTTTTCAAAGAAGCTTCAAACCTTTTAAAGGAAAATTCACTATTTTTATTGAATAAATTTTTCAGACAAGGAACACGAATAAATGGTAAAGTAGTGTTGGTGGGTGGGGGTTGGGGGGGTTAACATCCCGCCCCTTTCCCCACTCGTTATCGGAAGTCATAAAAGTATTGTATACAATTTTGATACAGGGTCAGCGTGTTTATAAAACTTTGGGTACCAGTGTAATTTACAGTCTTATTTCCCTCCCCCCCCCCCCCGGAAGGAAGAGGGTTTGTCAGGGATTCTAAATTGATAACCCAAATCCCAATGATCAAAAACAAAATTTGTAACCAACACATTCAAATTCAAGTAAAGTGTCCAAAGTTTTTAATCCAACAAATGAGAGCACTTGTTTATTAAACGCTGGGTACTCTTATAATTAACAGTCCAATGTCTCCTCCCTCCCTTTATATATTTGGAGGAGGAAGAGGAAGAGATAAGACAATGGCTGATAAATTGATGTACATACACAATGATGATTCACAAAAATACCCCTTCTCAAGATTACAATTAGTGGTTGCAACGTTTGGACACTCAACTTAATGAACCAACCAATCAAAATCAAATTAAACTCCCTAAAGAAAACGGTATAATAAAACTTTGGAAACTAGTGCAATAAACAGGCTGATGTCCCCTCCCTCCCTGTATAGATATGGGAAGGAAGAGGGTTGTAAAAGAAATATGTTGGAAAGGCTTGAAAATCATTTTAATCTTGATTTATTATATGAGTATTGGATATAGGATATACGTGGATATATTGACTCGGGAAAATGTGTCGTCAATTTTGTTTGCTAATATAGCCTTATTTATTATTATGTTCATTCATCCATTAGGTGGGGGGGGGGGTGAGGGTATCGCTAATTTAGCCCGCTGCGAGTATCACTTTATTAAGGTACATGAAAATCTGGTACAACATCCAAGTAATAATATATCCAATGATGATATGAGACACATATGGGACATTGGACTGTAAATTTCACTGGTACCCAAAGTTTTATAAATACGCTATCTCATTCGTTAGGTTAAGAACAAAGGGGTCTTTTATTATATTCATCGCTGACAGATTATCGACGCTCCATTATTCACTTTATTGACATTTTTATTGTCGGCATATGTCACATAAGATAAAAATTTTCCTCCATTGACCTTTCCATTTATTTGCGTTTTTAAAAGCGAAGCTTTTCTATAATTAGGGTCGGTCCGTACGTCCGTCTGTACTTCCGTCACAAACGGATAGCTTTTTTTAGTTAATTCAGGCATGTTAGAATTGTCCTATCGATTTCAAACTTTGCATGGTGATTCCTTTAGTAGTTTTAGATTTAGAAAGCGTAGCAACTCTATAATCATTACAAGAATGTCCGTACGTCCATTTTGGACATGTCGATTTTTTTACTTTCTTAACAACAAATTTTTATATGTTGTCATCCTTGTTCTGTATATAAATTATTAGAATGTTTATTTAAGATTTAACACAAGAATGTCATGATGGGAAGGGAACATTTGACTATAAATTTAATAGTACTTAAAGTTTCATAATAATGTTATCTCATTATCATTCGTTGGTGCAAAAAACTTTGGGTACCTTTATAGATTTAGTTGGTTCCAAATAACGTGTCTAAACTTTTGAACCAATAATATGCGGAAGTGAAAACACACTTATGAAATCCTTATATGTGTGTGTGATTTTCACATATGATAAAGGATTAGGACAGGGAGATTTAGGGATAAGTCAATTGATGTTCATCCCCAATTATGAAACACAAAATTGCCCCTTCTGTTGATTACAATTAGTGGTTGAAAGGTTTGGACACTCAATGACACAAACAATCAAAATTTAATAAAAGTCCCCATAGTTGTTAGGCCAACGAATAAGAATTTGGGGACTAGTGTAGTAAAAAGCCCACTGTCCGCTCACTCCCTGGTAATTTTCACATATGATAATGGAGAATATATTGTTGTACATTAACAAATGATGATACACTTATTTACCCAAATCGATGGCAAAATAAGTTCATAAACTTTGGGAAAAGATTCATTTATAGTCCATTGACCTTCCTTCCTCTCTCACTCTTTCTATCTCTCTTTTTTCGGATCATGTTACTTGTCGATGCAGCGCTTATCACATGTTACTTGACGATGCAGCAAACTCATACATGTTACTTGTTAGTGCAGCAATATCCCCCCTCCATTCCCTATAGAGATACTAATATGATTATAAATAGAAACAATTAAGATTAATTCGTTAGCTCAACATTTATTAGTAATGGTTTTGAATATATGCAAAAACATTATTAAATAATTAAACATGATATTGAATAGCAATCTGGTTGCACAAGTTGTAAAATGCATTATCATTATAGCGATCCCTCCACATGTATTCATCCAAATAACTTTGTAAGAAGGTTCTCTGACAACCTCTCATTGCTTCAAGATGAAGGAAGTTGTTTGGGGTTTTGAAGTTCTTTAGAAATGACTAAAAAGCTTATTTTCAATAAAAATATAACTAACATTGTCTGCCCATCTCCTTTTTTTTATCTCCCTTTATCATGTTACTTGTAGATGCAGCTCTTATAAACATGTTACTTGTAAGTGCAGCGCTGCATCGACAAGTAACATGATCCCTTTTTTCTTTCTATTTTTCTCTCTCTTTTTTTCTCGCTCTTTCTCTCTCATTTTCTCTCTTTCTCACAATTTTTCTTTTCCTCTTCCTTTTCTCTCCGTTTCTTTTGCACTATTTTTGTCTTTCTTTTCCCCTCTCTCTCTCTATACAGACAAATCTATATTCTATATTGGTTAATGTTCGTTTGTACTACCATATGACTTTTATGGATGTTATCATCATTGTAAACTTTAATAAATTATTATATAATTATTGTATAAATTATTCTGATCTTATGCTGCAATACTCAAGCAACAAGTTATTATTTACATTATGATGATATTAAAGATAGCTTATCAACAACTTCTATACAAATTCTCACTAAAATAATTTAACAACAGCACATTTATTAGTAGTATAACAGTATTGGCTGACAGGAAAGAAGGGGACGTTAGGCTGTTTTTTACACTAGTCCCCAAAGTTTTATAACAACTTTTTCTTATTTGTTAACTTGGGGGACTTTTAAGTATTTTATAAGTTGGTTCATTAAGTTGAGTGTCCAAACATTTCAATCACCAATTGTAATTCAAAGAAGGGTTATTTTTGTGTGTTTTCATTGGGAATGTACATTGTTTTATCGGCCATCGTCTTATCCCTTTAAATAATTATTATAACATGTTCATTTCACACATTTATATTAAATAAATACAATATTATTTAAAGCGAAGCTACTGCTTAATTGGATTCTTTCCGTTTGTCCTTCTGTATATTGGTCTTTAGGGGCACTTGAGTGAGGAGGGGGGGGGGGGGGGTTACCCCTTTACTGAACATTTTTTTTAAAGAAAAGAGATAAAAAAATTTGGGGGGGAATAGTTTTCCAATGGCAATTTATTTTAGAAGGTAGAGGTACCCTCCCCCACAATAGTTATTAACCTTCCTAGGACCTATGAGAAACTACATTGTAAAGGAGAACCATATCGGTAGAGCGGTAACCAAGATCTTTTGGGACAAACAAACTAACAGATAGACTTCCTAATATTTTTATATTAGAAAGGAAAAAGCTGAACTAAACTTTGAACGGAAGCAAAAAAAATATTTTGATTTGATTAAATTTGTACTTTTTAGTTCTAAAATGACTATGCGTCATAATTTGTTATTACGCAAATTAAGTTTTAAAAAGCAAATCTTTTCTATATTTAAGGTTGGACCCTCAACAATATATAGCCTTTTTTTATTAACTTAGGTATGCTAAAATAGAATTAATTATTTCAAACTAAGAATGATGATTCCCGTGCATAACAGTTAAGTACAATCTAACATCTCTAAAATAACATGCTAGGTGATTTTAGCCTATTTTCCTGACCTCCCTCGTCCTCCCCTAGAGTCCAGGGGCGAAGCAACAAGTATTATATAAAGTAACTAGCGGCTACGCCCCTAGAGGCCTCCAGTGGCATTTAAATGTTTTTTTTTGTTTTAAATATATAATTTGAGAAATAATTTGTCTATGTTATCAGCTATTAAATTCATGTCTCTACGCAGCGCGAAACTATGTTTTACATAGGTCCAGGTATGGTTTTTGGCTTTTTTAATACCCTTCATCCCTAAGATGCTAGAGGCATAGCTATAATTACATACATATGATTAAAATTGTTATAATTGTTTTGCGACTTTCTTATCAAATATTTCACCTTTTCCACTTTTCATATTTTACTTAGGGATCTTAAGGGATAAGACAATGAACGATAAATTTATATACATCCTAAATAACAATAAACAAAATTTCTCCATCTGTAGATTAAAACTATTGGTTGAAAATTGTAGACACTACTATTTTTGAAAATATGGACACCAATCAATAAAAACGACCCAAAGTTACAAGTAACCAAAGTTTTAATTTCAACGAATAAGTGAGTATGATTACAAATCTTTGGGTACGATAATAATTTACAGTCCAATATCCCCTCCCTCCCTAAAAAGTTCCATAGTAAAGGGATTCTACACTATAAAAATCAGACTCTATCTTTAATACAGACGTATAGACAAAGCCTTATTTATAGAGCACCTTCGCTTCTTATAATGAAATATGATTCCTTTAGAATTCAAAAATTATTTTTGGACAAAAATTTCAATTATTTCCGGTGTTTATAATACGTGAGGAAGATGCCAGGGATCTAAAGGGATAAGACAATGGACGATAAATTAATGGGGTTGGGATAACTAGTCCCAAAAGTTTAAATTACAGTTTTCTTAATTGTTGGTTAACAACTTTTGGGACTTTTTGATTAGTTGGTTAATTAAGTTGAGTTTCTAAACATTTCCACCACCAATTATAATTTATGGAAGGATTAATTTCATGAATCATCAATGGAGCTGTACATCAATTTATCGGCCATTGTCTTATTCCTCTAGATCCCTGAAGAAATGCAGTTATTTGATGGAGGGGGGGGGGGGGGAATAGAAGAGAAGAAAATCAAATGAAAGGGAAGGGAGGAGAAAGGGAAGGGGAAAAGAGGAAGTGGGTGGGAGATAGGAAGCGTATAGTTTGACCGCTACACCTTTGCTAGCGATGACCAATAATGGAGCGTATAGTTTGACTGCTACACCTTTGCTAGCTATGACCAATAGTAGAGCATGTATAATTTGACCGCTAACTACACCTTTGCTAGCAATGACCAATAGTAAGCATCAACTATATTATATACAATACATCCCCTATTATATAGCACTATATAGTACTAGCAGCTAAGACCCTAGAGGCCTCTAGGGGTACTTGAAGAGGGAGCAATTGAATTCCATAAGCCCATTTTTTACTTTAGTTCTTAAAAAAATGTTATTTAAACTTTTTTTTTTGGGGGGGGGGGCGTAATTTTTTTCTATGGGTGATTTCCCTTGGGAGGGTGGTGGTACCCTCCCCCAAAATAGTTATAAACCTTCCTGGGACCTGCGAGAAGCTACTTTTTAAGAAGAACCCGATTGGTTCACCTGTTGATGAAATCCTTCGGTACAGACGAACAAACAAAAAGACATCCTGTTACTTTATTATAAGAATTGCTAACGATGACCAATAGTGAGCATTAACTATATAATTTTCATCCCCCTATTAATTAAAGCAATAGGTTTTTTTTGTCAGTAGCTAAAGTTCTCAGAAAATATAGTTGTACATGTCAGGGAAGTTTTATATAGGTGTTAGAGTGGTTATAAGCTTTTCTAATTTTCCTTCTTTCCTCTAGAAGTTATGGGCGAAACAACTAGTATAATACACTCGATGCTCAGCTCATTGGTTATGCTAGGTTCGAAACGTCAAAAAAAACAAAACAAGGATGACAACATCCATAAAAAGAAGCTCTAAAACGGTTTGACAGATGTACATTAACTCTTGTAGAATGTCAAAACTGAATATACGAAATATAGATGTATAAATATAAAGTTGAAACAAAATTGAAAATTAGTTGAAAAACGTTTTAAATACAGAATACAAAAAAAGCTATCCGTTACGTACGGACCGAGCCTAATTATAGAAAAGCTTCGTTTTTAATTATCTCAACAAGTATTACTACATCAGACGGTAGGATAAACGAACATTAACACTTGTAGATTACCACAACATAATAACCACAATGGCTAGTGGCTAAACAAACAAACAAGGAATGTGGGATGGGTGAGGGAAATAAACCTCTCCCTCGCCTCGCACGTTTATGATATAGTTTATACGTATCTTGAGCAAATAAAGCTTAGATACTAACAAAAAATCTTGAATGATAATGAATGAGAATTATTATTTTTATAGTGATAGATGTAAATTAAACATTCACATTGATTATATTTAAATCAATAAAGACAAACCCTTTTCAAAAAATATAAGATATTAAATATTAAATTTGGCTTTAAAGCATTTTTTTTTAGTTTTAATAACAAAAAAGAAGTTTTATCGCAAATTTCATCTTTTTTGAGCGAAGTAATTGTTTATAGAACTAAGATTATTGACCTCTAGTGTTTAAATGTTAAACTAAAATTGTTGCTTGCTAAAAGGTAGAAATTCCAATCAATCAAGAAACCACTGAGTGGGCGCAAATAGATACGCGAGCGCATCAGATACGCACACGCAATGAGCCATGGTCACACACACACTCATACATAAACGCACAAATATACACACACACATACACATACGCACAAAAATACATACACACATACATATACGCACAAATATACATACACTCACACACACACGCACATTCACACACAAACACACACGCACATACACACATAAACACACACACACGCACATACATACACACACATAAGAATGTACCTGCATATTTTATGTAATCCTCATTCTACTTTCATTTTCAAACCATCTATAATACAAAGTAGAACGATGTCTGTCTGTCTGTCTGTCCGTCCCCCTGTCCCTTAAGATTTCGGTAACCACTGAACCGATCGGATTCTACTCTTCAGGGAATGTACCTACTGGACCTCTGGTGGTTTTAGGCTATTTTCTTGGGGTGTGGGACACCCCCAACCCCCCAAAACATAAAAAAAATCTCCCACCCTCATAACACTTAAACCTAAAAATGAAATAACCTAAAACAATCTAGGAATATATGTGAAGCAATCAATCGGTTTAGTAGTTATTGAAATCTTACGCTACAAACAAAAATGACCTGTTTCGATTTTTAACTTAATCAATTCTATTTTAAATTACAATTAATTAATCCTTTCATTTTACTAACTGCAGGAAAATGTTTATAATACGATGCAACCATGATGTCTTAAAAATTACTTATATTTAATTACGCATGATAATAAGTATATTTTGTAACAATTAGATATCAAAATTGATGTTTATTAATAACTGATTCAATAATATTTACCAGGGATCTAAAGGGATAAGACAATGGCCGATAAATTGATGTACGTACCCAATGTTGATACTCCAAATTAAATTAAAATTAGTTGTTGAAACGTTTAATCACTGGACTTAACGAACCAACCAATCACAATTCACAAGTACACATACATAGTTGTTAAGGAAACGAATAAGAAAACGTTATTATAGCACTTTGGGGACCAGTGTAATAAACAACCCATTGTCCCCCTCTCTCTTTGAATATATACAAAAAATATTAAACAAATCTTTTAATACTTAAATTCTACGTAATATCCAGAGATCTAAAGGGATAAGACAAAGACAAATAAATTAATGTAAATCCCCAATGATAATATACAAAATAACCTTTTCTGTAGATTTCAATTAGTGGTTGAAACGTCTAGACATTCAACTTGATAAACAAACATATCAAAATTCATTAAGGCCCCCAAAATTGTTAAGCCTACAAATAAGAAAATGCTATTATATTACATTGAGTACTAGTGTGATAAACAGTTCAATGTCCCCTCTAGCATTAGGTAATATTTATTAAAATATATCAATTTATTTGCTTATTCAATGAAATTATGAAAATTTGACATTTAAATAATAAAAACTGTATCAGTCATTTGTACTTTAATGCAGGGATCTAGAATGGTATTCATACCCAATGAAAATATACAAAATTACCACTTCTGAAGATTGTAATTAGTGGCTAAAACGTTTGGACACTCAACTTAATGGACAAACCAATCTTAATTCAATAAAAATCCCTAAAGTTATTAAATCAACGAATAAGAAAAATTTATCATAAAATTTGATAGAGTAATAAACAGCCCAATGTCCCCTCCCTCCCTGACTTCAATGTCAATTATTACATTATAAGAAAAATTCAAAACAACAAGAATGACAACATCCATAAAGTAACGAAGCTCCTAAATTTAAACAACTTAAAATATGAATCAAGCCACCTCGATCTAACAGCTAAGAAAAACACTTTTCCTTTATGGCATTACCGACAGACCGACGGAATAAACTAATAATATACGAAATGAGTGGGAGGAATCTACACATAAAATTTAAGCAGGCAAGAATTAAAGACACTGAAGTTTGTACGGGAACTTTGGGGAATAGTTCCTTTCGTGGTAATGCCTCTTAAGGGGCGATTCGTCTTATTTTCAAAATTGGGTAATATCCTCGGCAGCGCTCAGCCCCCGTTGCCTGCCTAGCCGCAGCGCTAAGCTCCCTAGCCTATAATCTAACCTAACCTAAACTAAAATAGTTGTTCGTTGTCGAGGGGGGAGGGGTACTCAAATTTTCAAAGTAAAAAAAAAAATCTAAGAGAACGCCCAAAATTGCTTTTGATGTGTTATTTTAGGTAAGGTTAGGTTATATTGGGTTAGGTGATTGCCCTGCAGTTTTAGGTAATTGGCCCCGCAGGGTTAGACCTCCCGCAGGGACTAGAAATAGGAGAAAAGCTACTGCGAAAATACAAAGAAACGCCCCTTAAGAGTTGTTGCCACGAAAGGGACTCTACACAAATTTTGGGTACCTGTATCAGTGTATAATGTACAATCCAACATAACCCCATCCTCCCTGGCGCTAGCAAAAAATAAGCATTTTTCTTTTGAATTAAAATGCGACATTTTATACAATATTAATCATTGTCTAATAAAAAACTATGAAATAATATTTCTAAATTCTTAATAAATACGATTTTTGATGATTACATCAAATATACAATTTAATCGGGAAGGGAGGGTACATTGGAATTTTTATTATATTAGTCCCCAAAGTTTTATAATAACGTTTTCTTATTCGTTGGCTTAGCAACTTTAGGAACTGCTATTGGATTTTGATTTATTGGTTCACTAAATTTAGTGTCCAAACATTTCAACCACTACTTGTACTCTATAGAAGGGAATATTTTTTGTATCATCATTAAATAGGGATGTGCATCAATTCATTGTTTATTGTCTTATCCCTTTAGATCCCTGGATAAAAACATATGACCTTCTTATAAAAGGCCACCAGTTGCTTACCCTTATTGTAAGTTAAGTTTTTATAAACAACAAAAAAAAAGAGACAAAAAACGGCGGTGAAATTAAATTAATTTAGCCTTCTACTAGGACATACTGTAGCGAAGCTTTTTCTCTAATTAGGGTCTATTTGTATGTTTCTAACGAACATTTCTTATTGTTAATTTATGCCTGTTAGAATTGTTCTCTTTATTAGAAACTTGATCATTCCTATAACAGTTGGGTACAAGAAAGAAAGTCTATTTAAAACATTTTAATAACTATTTTTCATATGATATAATCAATATCATATTTATATAATTTTGTAATAATGATTTCTAGGATGATTTAGCAAAATGTTCTATGCGAAGCATCTTTATTTTAATACTTATATTTGCGGGAACTTTTATTTAATGAAATCTTTCAATTTTTAACATGTACAAAACGGCCTGCTTTATTGCATCAAGATCCATGACAGATCTATATAGGAAATAAATGTTTATATATGAGCTCAAGTTTTCCAAATATTAAGTGTTTAAAACCCATAGTGCTCCAATAATCCATAATAAACTCTCACTGACCAGAACGATAGGACCCATTATTTTACTGCATGAAGAATAAATTATTTTTTTTTTATTTCATATTGCTATTTGAATTATATTAAAGTATTAAATTTATATTCATAAAACAGAGAATTTAAATTTATAATATAGTAAATAAAAGAAAACTTAGTTTTAAAATAATTTGATACGTGCGTAATGTGGTCAGATATTGAACTAAACTTTAACAGTTAACTAAACATTTTAACCCTTTTAGGATGGTAATTTGAAATAAAAAAATATTAGGATCCTAAAATATTTTAAAGAAAGATAGGCAAAATTATAAATACTTTAATACTTTAAACAGGGATAGGACAATGAAAGAAAAAGATTTATATTTAATCTAGCTATTAGCGGGATAATTTTTGAACGCCACCTCTAGTAACCAATGTAAGTATGTCTGTTTTAAGCATCCTGCTTCTAAAAATTGTTGAATAATAAACAGCAACAACTACACACATACCTGTAGCTTAGAAAAAGCGGCAGTCGCAGCTGCATTAAACCGCGGAGATTAGTCAATCCTGGACCGTGGCTTAAAGGAAGAATCAGCCATTCTCAACTGTAGCCACTACTTAAAAAAGGGACGTTCAAGCTTTTTTATTATGAGGGGGGGGATAAAATGATGGGCTTCAAATTTTTAAGGGGTATTCTAATATATATTTTATTGAAAATTTTGAGGGGGGTAATATAAAGGGTTTCAAAGGTTTGAGAGAAGTATTGTAATGTACCTTTTTAAAGCTTTAGAGGGGTAAAGTTAATGGTTTTAAAGTTGTAAGTGGGTTAACACCCCTTTACCCACACCCTTGGACGTCTATGAAATTAACAGAATAATTTTGAAAAATTTATTGTGAAAATTTTTAAAAAATATACAAATTTAAAAAATGCGTCTTTATATTGAATACAAACTTTATATAAGAATAAAAATGAAAGAATTTTAACAATAAAAAATTAGACAATATATAGGAATTCTTCTCAATTGAGCTGAAAAAAAGTCTCATATGTTCAAAACAGAACATAAAAAGTATATTTTAAGAATAAGAAATGATACAGCTGTAGCCGCTAAAAAGCAACAATAAGTATCTTTTAAGTTAAAATAAATGGCACAATTTATAAAGAAAAAGAATACAATGTAGTACAGTAATAATTACAAAAAAAAATAAGGGGTCTTTTACTCAAAAGCATTAAATTTCGTATTAAAAAAGGAGTTTTTAATTCAAGAAATAAAGTTATACATAAAAACAAAATTGGATAATAATATATTATATAAATGATATGTTTAAATGTTCAAAAATATATAAAATAATATAAAAAAATTCAAATCACAGATTTAAGTTAAAGACATGTTTTTTTCTCATTTTTTACATTTTTCTAAAAGTAAAAATATTTTTTATCTTTTCTCAATTTAATTTTTTAAAATATTTATGGATATAAAGGTACAATATGTAACATAAGTTTTTTTTACAAAAAAAATCAGGTCTCGGCAGCAGCCAGGCCCAGCTGTACGCCTCAGAGAAATCAACCATTTACAATTTAAAATTCAGCTGGAAGTATAAAATCCACATTTCAAAAAAGTTTTAAAAGCATCTAAATGTTTTAAATTTGAGCCTTAGTCGCGTCTAACAGGCGGCTGCCGAGCCCTGAAAATAATAATTCTATGGTAACTACACAATTCAAAGAGATATGTTTATGTTTTTTTTTATATGAAATAGTTTAAAAATATACTTTTATGCTTTAGTTCAGTTTTACAATATACAAATAGTTTTATTTATCGCTTCGTATTATAGACAGATTTTAACGGATAGTAAAAGTATAAATTGTAGGATATTATTGAACCTGAGGGGCCAAAGGCCCACACTAATGAAACAGGGATTTATTGTCTATAATACGATGCGATACATGAGTTTCCAGTATGGCTAGGTACCGGCTTTAATACAGCGGAAATCAAAGCCATACTGGAATTATTTTTTATTTACACGTGTATAAATATGATCTAGAAAAACATCACCGGGTTTTAAAATAGAAAACAGCGTAAAGTGTCCATTAAAAATGACGTAATACAATACAAATGACAAATGATAGGCTAGTATACATTGTAAGTGACCAATGGTAAATTGTATACTGCTCTATCATTGGTCATTTGTATTGTGTGACGTCATTTTCTATTGGACACTATACGCTGTTTCTCAAAGTAGTGAAAAAGAGGAAAATTTGAAACATGAAAAAAATCTTCCAACAAATCACAATGGATAAAATGATCTTGTCAAATATCTCTATCTATGATTTATCTTCAAGTATACTGGAAGTAATTTTACAAAGTGACTTAAAAAATGAGGCGTCATAAAAATGAGGGATTATCCATATCTATTTTAGGGGTTTTCTTTCACGCTTTTCCTATCATCCCTCAATTTTACATGGCTTTGCTTTTTTTGAGACACTTTATAAAGTTACACCAAGACACTAATGATAAAGACATTAATTTATAGAAAATTTAAATTCTTGCAACTGTTATCATATTAACAAAAACAAAAAATTACAATGTCATAGTTGACAATTATTTCTTAAGATTTCTTAAACATTTCACACAAGTTTTTTAATTAGGATCATTTGTTCATCTGTTTTTTTTTCTGGGATGGAGGGGACATTTGCTTCTAAATCATACTTGTCCCCCAGCACATTCTCTCATTCAGTTGAGGACTTTATTTTATGGTAGTACACACTATGATTTTAACCCTCTACAGTCGGGCCCCTTGCCGCACCTTAATCGGTTGGGGGGGGGGGGGGGGGGGGGGCGTTCAAGGGTTAAGGGTTAAGGAACAGAAGGGGTAATTTTGCTGTGAATATAAATATATCATCCATTGTCTTATCCCCAAATCTCCCTGTTTTTACACAACTTTTTGTTGGATGTCATTTGTGCTGTTGTCGACAATCTCTGAAAAAAAGTAATGGATATATTATTACTTGGATGTTGCACCAGATTTTCATGTACTCTACGATAAAGTGATGCTCGTAGCTGGCTGATATACCCCCCATCTATTCCATTTACACTATCCCTTCCTCCCCATACATCTCGATGAACGAACTGACCAATAAATGAGGTCAAAATTAGCAAGCTATATTTACGACAAATTTTCCCTTGTCAATGTATCCATGTATATACTAGATCCATTTTAAGGTTAAGGTCACATTATTTATGTTACCAAGAAAATTTAAAATTCTAGTATAGACGAGTTAGGATAACTACATGCATAAGTAGAAAAGCACAACATGAATTTACTAAAAGGAATTAAGTAAAAAAGTAAAAGCAGCTAAAAAGCAGTCCTCTATATCATTACGGACGAACGGACAAACAATATTAATTAAAGAGTAGCTCCGCTACCAAATAGTGCACCTGTCAGACGCTTGTTTCTGGCATTTTCATCAATAATAATGTTATCATCTTCTATTTCATACGATTTAGATTCTAAAACAGTTTTTATAAAATGTCTGTCTGTCTATCTGTTAGGCTGTCTGACTGTATGTCTATCTTTCTTTCAATTTGCCTATAAAGTATGTATGTCTGTCAGCCTGTCAGTCTATCTGTCTGTCTGTTTGTCTGTCTGTCTGTCTGTCTGTCTGTTTGTATGTCTGTCTGTCTGTCTGTCTGTATATCTGTCTGTCTGTCTGTCTGTCTGTCTGTCTGTCTGTCTGTCTGTCTGTCTGTCTGTCTGTCTGTCTGTCTGTCTGTCTGTCTGTCTGTCTGTCTGTCTGTCTGTCTGTCTGTATGTCTGTCTGTCTGTTTGTCTGTTTGTTAGTCTGTCTGTCTGTCTGTCTGTTTAAATATTTATATGTTTGTTTGTTTGTCTGTCTGTCTGTCTGTCTATCTATATTATTATCCATCTTCCTATCTATCTAATGTACCTTCCAAAGAGATAGCTATACCATTCTGACTGGTCCTAGCCGTTTCTTCAACCTTTAAACCATAGAAAATTAATAAATAATGCTATTAAATAGAATGTTATTCAGGTAGCTAGTTTTAGAATATGAAAAATGCATAAACCTTCTAATGGATATAAAATACGTGGATATATTTACAGGGCATAATTTGTCGGCAACATATGTTGTGATTATGGACCTTATTTATTGGCAAATTCGTTCATCCAGTGGGAGGGGAGGGGATGTGGCAAAGGGGTTTGATTTAGCCAGCTGTGAGTATCACTTTAAAAGAGTAAATGCAAATCTGGTGCAACATCCAAGTAATAATATCGATTAATAAGTTTCTATTCTATTATTAATTATTCTATGCCTTTGAAGATGTATTCTTAACCGTAGTCGAAGAAATATTACTGTTAACACCAACTTCATTGGCTGTTAAATTATCATCACTGCTATCAAATAACTCTTTGCTGATCTCAACCTCATTGGTTATATTGTTGTCAGCTTCACTACTGTCAAGCAACTCTTTACTGATATCATCTTCAGTGATTTTGGTGTCAAGACGTTCTTTGCTGTTTTCAACTTCGTTTACATCTTTGTTAATTAATGGATTGATAATGGTTTTGAAGTTAGACAGCTATAAAAGTTTAAAGCAATGACGAATAAATTGTTCAATAAAAAGATGATTTTTTTACCTTATAACCTAAATCCATAAAATTTTGTAATCTATAATCTTACCAAGTACCAAAATAATTTGAAAATGAATATTTTGGCCTTAAGAACCTTAATAGGAACTAAAATAGGCCTCTGAATAATTAAATCCAATGCTCATTTTTCATTTACTTTTATTTTTATATTTCATTATTCAGGGAAAGGAAAATAACCAATAAATTATACCAATTTGATAAAATTATCTCACTTGCATTTAAAATTATTGGGGGGTGGGGGGGAATTTTGAACATTAATGCAGGACAAAAAAATTTTTATGAGACAAAAATTTGCAAACTATAAAATTTAATGGGAAATTACTTTAAAATCATTGTCCTAACCCTAATATTTTATTCAATTTAACTTCTTTGTATTTTGTCTTTTAAAAATATATTTAAATTGTCGTTAATTTAGGTTGCTAACATGGATTATCATTAATTGGTCAGTTCGTTTATTCAGTAAGAGGGGAATGAAAAAGAGGGTGGATTGAGGGGATCGTTGTTTTAGCCAGCTGAGAGTATCACTTTATTACATGTAAGTACATGAAAATCTGGTGCAACATCCAAGTAATAATATATCGATTTATCTAATCCATCCCTGCATTTTTGGAGATTACCGCAGGTATATCCAACTGATTATCATAGCTATCATTCTGATTGACAGTCAGTTCAGAATCATCAGAATCAATCTCATTAATTTGCTCATCATCTCTTATACTGGAGTCATCATATAAGTTGGCCGTTGTGCTTGAACTGAATAAGAATGAATTTATGGTTGAATGTTTGTTTGTCTGTCTGTTTGTCTGTCTGTTTGTCTGTCTGTTTGTCTGTCTGTTTGTCTGTCTGTTTGTCTGTTTGTTTGTCTGTCTGTTTGTCTGTCTGTTTGTCTGTCTGTTTGTCTGTCTGTTTGTCTGTTTGTTTGTCTGTCTGTTTGTCTGTCTGTTTGTCTGTCTGTTTGTCTGTCTGTCTGTTTGTCTGTCTGTGTGTCTGTCTGTTTGTCTGTCTGTTTGTCTGTCTGTTTGTCTGTCTGTTTGTCTGTCTGTTTGTCTGTCGTTTTGTCTGTCTGTTTGTCTGTCTGTTTGTCTGTCTGTTTGTCTGTCTGTTTGTCTGTCTGTTTGTCTGTCTGTTTGTCTGTCTGTTTGTCTGTCTGTTTGTCTGTCTGTTTGTCTGTCTGTTTGTCTGTCTGTTTGTCTGTCTGTTTGTCTGTCTGTTTGTCTGTCTGTTTGTCTGTCTGTTTGTCTGTCTGTTTGTCTGTCTGTTTGTCTGTCTGTTTGTCTGTCTGTTTGTCTGTCTGTTTGTCTGTCTGTTTGTCTGTCTGTTTGTCTGTCTGTTTGTCTGTCTGTTTGTCTGTCTGTTTGTCTGTCTGTTTGTCTCTCTGTTTGTCTGTCTGTTTGTCTGTCTGATTGTCAGTCTGTTTGTCTGTCTGTTTGTCTGTCTGTTTGTCTGTCTGTTTGTCTGTCTGTTTGTCTGTCTGTTTGTCTGTCTGTATGTCTGTTTGTTTGTCTGTCGTTTTGTCTGAAGGTTTGTCTTTCTCCTTGTCTGTCTGTCTGTTTGTCTGTCTATATTTATATCTATTATTCTATTTATCTATCTATATTACCTCTTATTATTATGTCTTTTGTCAGTACTAATAGGTATGTTGTTATTCTTAGTGGCATAATTAATACTATCATTATTTGTCTGTCTGTCTGTCTAAATGTATATCTATTTATCTATACTACCTCTTATTATTATGATTTTTCTCAGTACTGATGGGTATATTGTTATCCTTAGTGGCATATTTTTCATTGCTGTCGCTACTAACTCCAACTTTAAGGTTAAAAATTATGAAAAAAATAATCAATCTATGTATAAAAGCACCGTAAAGTGTTTCTGTCTAATTGTGTTGAAATTTCAAAAAGTTTCATGATGTAGATTCATAATTAAATTAGGGGAGGATACCTTAATCCTCCCAAGAGAAATTGCTTTAGAAAACATCTGCTTAATTAGAACCGGTTCTCAGTCATACTGAAAAAGCATGTATAGCAATGTAATACAGAAAATTTACCACAAACTGTCTTATAACTTTTATTTTAATATCCGCAGAAAGTTGTCTACAATTTGATGCGGTAAATAACTTTTTTATTTTTCCTAATTTTTTTTCCTGTGAAATTTTCATCATTTCGGTCTGTATCAATATTGTTTATTAATTCATTTTCCTCCTTTCTTTCTTCTTTAATATGCCATTCTACATTTTTATTACTCTATGATTGCTAGTTTTTTTATCGGGGATGAAGGGATTGGACATTGGAAAGTAAATTATCCTAGGGCCCAAAGTTTTATAACCGCAATTTCTTAATAGTTGGCCTAAAAACTTTGGGTACAGTGTCTAATCTTTTCAACCAATAATTTCAATCTGCAAAAAGAGATATTTGGTCTTTAATAAAAAGTATCCTAAGTTTTAGACCAAAAACTAAGAGATCGTTTTAATTAAACTTTTGGTAAAATTGTAAGCCAATGATCCCAACCCTTCTTAATAAAAGTAAAAGAAAATCATACATTTAATATATACTTTGTTACAATTAAAATAACAACTATTTTGTATTTACATACAAAAGCTTATCTTTCCTTATCATACAATTAAAAACTTCAAATTGATTACACTTTAAAAATTTTAGTTTACAAAATATTCTATAGATGTATCATTGAAGTATAAACTGTTTAATATTACATAATTGATTTGTTATCTTATCTAAATTTCATTTTAATTTACAATTTTGTTTTTAATATGTTTTATATTTTTATTTATATCAATAAAACTTTATTATTTTTTATGATATAAACAATGCATATTTTATAGAATAAAAGTTGAAATTGTCCAATTATTCAAAACTTATGGCCATCATTTAACATAATAAATATCTGAAGATATTTTTTAAAAATTGCCACTGAGCAGTAATTAACAACACCTACAAGACAACCAACTCAAGGATCTTAGGGTAAAGACAATGACCAATAAATTTTATGTACATTCCCAATGATAATACTCAAAATTACCCCTTCATTAGATTACAAGTAGTGGTTAAAACGTTTGAACAGTCAACATTATGAATTAACCAATCAAAATTCAATAGAAGCCCCAAAAGTTGTTAAGCTAACGATAAAAAAAACGTTATTATAAAACTTTGTGGACTAGTGTAATAAACAGTCCAATGTCCCCTCCCTCCCTGCAACCAACCCTTATTTAATGAAGCACCATTGAGGTTTCAGGTTCGAGTGTGCAGTAACAAACCAAACAAATTCTTCTGTAGATTCTAATCATTGCAATGCATTGGTGGAAAAGTTTGGGCACAAGATCCAACCATTCAAAACTTGATAAAAGTACCCAAAGTCTTTAAACCCATGAATGAAAGTATATTGCTCTGAAAACTTTGGGTACCAGTGTAATTTACTGTTCCAACAACTATCATAAGTATTTTATCATACAAAAAATAATAAAAGTTTTATTTTATCAAGTTTAAAATTTCTCCGCTAGGTGACTCATTATTGAATATGAATCAGAAAATTTATATGAAATTAATAATGTTTTAAAACATATATTAATTTATAAAATACTTACCTTTTTTTATCATACACATTGATTTTTAATTTTATTATAAATTATCCTTTTTAAAAATAAGTATTTGCGGTTTATGAAAACTTTATTTTATAAATCAAAAGTTACTTTTAGTTACGAATCCGTCATTTTCCAAAACAAATAATTGTAGATGATTAATTATTTGAAAACTGTTTAAAAACAGTTACTAACAGCGGTGCCAGATGTACGCATTATGTGCGTAATGTACGCATTTTTAACTTTAGGAAAATGGACTTTTATAAGTAATGTACGCATTAGCAAGTAATGTAAGCCCCCTTCACCTCTCTCCCCTTTTCTCTTTCCCCCTTTTCCTTCCCCTCCCCCGCAAATGTACACATCAAAGGCCCAATGTACACATTTTTTGTACACTTTGATCTAAAAAATATCTGGCAACTATGGTTACTAATAGGCCATGGATGGAGGGGACAATTGGTTGGGCTGTTAGTTGCACTAATTCCCAAAGTTTTAATTTACGTTTACCGGTTTTTACTTTGCTTTTGTTGGCTCAATATTTTAGGAGACCGTTATTGAATTTGATTAATTGGTTAAGTTGAGTGTCCAAACGTTTTCACCAATAATTGTAATCTACTGAAGGGGTATTGGGCATCTATGTACATTAATTTATCGGCCATTGTCTTATCCCTTTAGATACCTGATAATTAGCAGAGAAAGGACAAAGAAGGAAAATTTGCTGCACACCCTCAATTTCAATAGACAATAGTACCACTTTTTGCATATTACAATTATTAGTGGAAAAGCGCTTGCACAATTCTACTTTGTACAAATACAATAAAAGTTCCCAAAGTTTTTAAGTCATTTTTTTTAAAAAGTTGGGTCCTAGTATAATTTACACTTTAATGTTCATTACCTTTTTGATTAATAAATAAATAAAAACCTTGTAGAGGTTAGCGAGATCATTTGTTACAAAAAGCAAACACTAAGACTGGGGGAGGGTAGTAATATTAACTAAAACTATCTCAATATATAAATTTAACAGCCAAAAACCATCACGGTATCTTCGTCAAAATCATTGCCTCTATTTTTTCCGCAATTTCAAAAAAAAAGAAATCATAGAGTTATTATATATTCCTTGGTTATTAACATCCACTGAGACATTATATACATCATTTTTCACTGCAGTAGGAAAATCATCATTTGTAAATCTGGTTTCATTATCCTCAAACATGTCATATGGCGTTTCAGGACTTGGAGGTGTCCGCTCCTAAAATTTTAATAGAGAATAATAATTAAATTTGAATAAAGAATAATAATTTCTACAAGGATGATTGAATTTATAAATAGAACTGCAATATATTTTACCATTTAAGTGAAATACCTAAGCAAACTGAACTGTAAATAGATTTTGATTTTTTAAAATGATAAGAAAAACCAATGAGCCTACATTTAGACACAGTTAGATAAATATTTAGTCAAAATAGATATATGGATAGATTTAAAGAGAGAGAGGGAGAGAGAGAGAGAGAGAGAGAGAGAGAGAGAGGGGGGCCGGGGGAGGAGAGAAAGAGATAATATGTAGATTAAGATGCATAATTGGGACTTCCAGAAAAAGAGTTTGTGTTCTGTTAGGTGTTACTTAACCTAATACCCCGAGTGTTTGGACAAAAAGGAGAGATTTGGCTTCCTTAAATTATCCTGGGTTGTTGGACCTAACGTTAAAGTGTCATGGACTCGCCCGTATGATATGTTATTGATAGGTAAGGACTAAACGAACAAACTAAGTGACAAAAACAATTTTAAGCATTGCAGCTACGATATTATTTTTTCTTTATTTTCCTGTGATATATTCTCAGATTGATGTATTTTCTTCTTGCCATCGACATCATCATCGACTATATAGTTATCTATATCATTGTTCGCAGTTGTACTTGTCATTACAGTTGTAGGCAGAGAGAAAGTGCCGTTCATAGTCTAAAATAGATAAGAATGAATGTAATATATACCTGGATAGATTTACGGAAAATTTGTCTAGTAGGAGGGGAGGAGTTTGGGTAAGGGGGATATGTGTGGGTAATTGTTATTTCAGCCAGCTTTGAGTATCAATCTATTAGAGTACATGAAATTCTGATGCAACATCCAAGTAATAATATATCAACTTATTTAAAACGGCTAAAAAGCAGCCAAAGAGCAATAGAGTTATCATTGTTCTCAGTAGTACTTTTAATTCCAGGGAGAAAGTACCGGCCATAGTCTAAAATATATAAAAGTGGAAATAATATATACGTGGATATTGACGTGGATATTGACAGGGAAAAATTGGTCGTAATTTAAGTTGCTAATATGGACCCCAATTATTAGTCAGTTTGTTCAGCCAATAGGAGTGAAGGAAGTAGGTGGGGGTTATTGTTTTTTTAGCCAGCTTCGAGTATCACTTTATCAGGGTACATGAAAATCTGGTACAATATCCAAATAATAATATATTGACTTGTAAAAGCGGCTAAAAAGCAGTAATATTTTAATACACATGCAAACATGCCAAATAGTCAGAGGAATCTACATAAATAGATTTATTACTTATTACACCAGATTTTCATGTTCTCTAATAAAGTGAAACTTAAAGCTGGCTAAAATAATGATACCCTCTCATCCACCTACTTTAACCCATCTCTCCGCTCTTACTTGGTAAACAAAATGGTAAGTAAATCAGGCCCATGTTAGCAAGTTAAATTGATGATAAATTTCCCCAGTCAATATATCTAAGTATATTTTCTATATCTATCAAAATATGCTGAATATAAAAGCTAGAAAGCAGCTAAGAAGCGGTTGTGCTGCCAATGTTATGCAATAAACAATTATGCCCCTTAGTTAAGGGAATCAACACTAGAAAAATCAAATCTCTTATAACATCAGAGAAAATTTTGTTAAATTAGTTAGAGTAAGTAGTTAAAGATTAGATTGCATAATTAAATGTTAATTTAAAATAATTTCATTAAAAGTTACAAATAATTGAATGTACCTGAATCATACTGTTAGAAGGTTCTGTAGAGCCATTATAACCCATTGTAATATTTGTTATATGAACCTAAAATAGATAAAGAATAAAATTTAATATTATACAATTCTCTATCTTTTACAGAAGCCTAAATATATATTCTGAAGAATCATTATAACCCATGGTATATTTGTTATAGGAACCTAAAATAGATAAATAGTAAAATCCAAGATTATATAATTCTTTATCTTTTACAGGAGCCTAAATAAATATTCTGTAGAGTCATTATAACCCATTGTACTATTAGTTATAAGAACCTAAAATAGATAAATAATAAAATCCAAGATTATATAATTCTCTATCTTTTATATGGGAGCTTAAATACAGATATTTAGATAAGAAGACAAATAATGATGATTCCAAGGAATATAAAGCACAATGTTATATATAAAGCTGTTCTCTAATCAAGTCTTGAAAAAAGCTTACAATGTAATTATTAATTTTTCTGATTAATTGAGCTTTACAATCATGGAAGTTGTCATCCTTGTTTTTACATAAAATATAATCTAGGAATCTAAAAGGATATATTACAATTAGCGGATGAAACGCTTAGACACTAAACTTAGTAAACCAAGTCCCCAAAATTGTAAAGGCAACGAATTAGAAAACGTTATTATAAAACTTTGGGGACTAGTACGTATAATAAACAGCCAATTGTCCCCTCCCTCACTGCTATAATCATATTTGTTTAATATCAGTTTACACAAAAATGTTTTGTTTATTTTTTAGGCGTATCAATATGTTGTATTAATATTAATGATAGTTATTTAACGCATCGTATTATAGACAGCTTTCCGCAAATATTAAAATTATAACATTAAAATCAGTTTTTTAGTCGCAAGGGGCCTAAATCTCAGATCAGCAAAACTATTATTAATTTTATGATCTTTAGCCAAAATAAATGTGGAAAATTATCTGGAAACCGATGCAATACATGATTTTTCAGTAGGGCTGAGTATCGATTTTAATCTAGCGGATATTAATCGGTTTCGAAGACATACTGGAAATTATACTAATTTCCATAATTTCCCATATAATAGCGCACGAATAATAAACTTTTGGGACTTGAATTTTGATTGGTTAGTTCATTAAGTTGAGTGTCCAAACGTTTCAATCACTAATTGTAATCCACAGAAGGGGTAAATTTTAGTATCATCATTAGTGATGTACATCAAATTATCGGCCAATGTCTTATCCCCTAAGATGTCCATATATTTTAATGATTATTTGCCATTGTACTATTAAAACTTGTATACATTCTCGGAGTACTAGGTATCTGTCATTGGAAAAAGATCATTACAAAAATATGGGTAGACCGAATATATATATAATATACGTGGATACTATGACAAGGGAAATAATGTAGCCCACTTAGGTTCCTAACTTGGAACTCGTATATTGGTCAGCTCATTCATTTAGTAGGAGGGAGAAGGATTGGGTAATGGGTGCAGATGGGGGTATTGTTATTTAAGCCCGCTGCAAGTTTCATTTCATTGGAGAATATGAAAATCTGGTGTAACATCCAAGTAATAATATATCCATTGTTGTCTGATTATGTAGGTATGTTATATACGGACCAGGGATCTAAAGGGATAAGACAATGGGCATTGAGCTATTTTTACACTAGTCACCAAAGTTTTATAACAACGTTTTTTTTTGTTTTTATTAAATTTGTATTGGTTGCTTAATTAAGTTGAGTGTTTAAACTTATAAAACACTAATTATAATCTACAGGAGAGGTTGTTTTGTGTATAATTATTGGGGATGTAAATGAATTTATTGGCAATTATATTATCCCATTAGATCCCTGTGTAGTAATGCACTTAATGGATTATATACATACCTATATGCAGGGATCTAAAGGGATAAGACAATGATGATAAACAAAATTATCCCTTCTGTAGAATAAAATCTTTGGTTAAAAAGTTCCAAAACCAACTAATTACAATTCAATAAAAGTACAAAAAGTTTTGGAGCTACTTTAGGTTAGCAGTCTAATTCAAAGTTCAATGTCCCCTCCCTCCTTCCCTGTATATAAGGTAAAAAAATACAAACAAACAATATTCTTTTTTTTTCTCACATGGGTTAATTGCAATGTCTTTATAAAATTTATGTAATCAAATAAAGTAATTATAATCTAAAATTATTGGCTACGCCCCTAGATGCTTCTAGGAAACCTTTGGGGTAGGTCGACGAACCACAATTTTCAATTTTCGTTTCAGAAAGAAAAAGTACAAAAAAAAATTGGGGGGGAGGGTAATTTTTTTTCTAGACTTATTCTCTTATGAGGCTGGTGGTACCCTCACCCAAAATGGCTATAAATCTTCTCAAGACCTATGAGTAAAGGTGAACCATATTGGTTCAGCGGTTAGCGAGATCCTACTTTATATAAAAAGGTTAAGTAAAATTTTTCATGACCGTATGAAAGACCTTAAAAATATAAAAGTTTTTGTAAAGGGAAATTTTGATTATCATAAATGGGGGTAGGGTGGTGCATTATTTTATTGTCCATTGATAAAACCTTATATAGCCAATTTTATAATTAAAAAATTTACCTTCAAAATTTATAATATAAAACTTACTAAATCATCAAATTATAAACTTACTAAATCATCAAATTTTTGCCTCAAATGTCAAAACAAATAAATCGAACATTTTAGTTCTTAACAAATCCAAAAGGGGGGCAAAAATAATGTTTAACCTTTTAAATATGATTCCTTTATCCATACAATATAAAAAAATAATATTTTTATAAATAGTATTTTTCAAATTAATATTCTTATAATGATAAATCAAATTTTTAAAGCTAATTTAAAACTAAAAGAAATATTTTTAATCAAAAGAGTTATATATTTACAAGGTCTTTACTACTCAACATCTACGAGCAGTGCTTGGACCAAATGAATTGCCAGTTTCTTTAAGGGTTTTATACCTCATTAGAGCCAATTTGAATTTTCTGAAATTAACATGAAATGAGCTGTATAGAAGGAAACACAAATCTGAGGTGGATTCTTAAAAAACCTCTTGGCTCAATGCCTATCTAAAATTAGTGAGGCTTGCAAAAAAATTTTGTGAAAAATCCTCCAAAATCGCATAAAAAATCTACAAAAATTTTAAAAAATCATAAAGGGTTAATTATTAACATTAGATTTTGTTTCATTTTTGTAGATTTTTAATGCGATTTTTAAGGATTTTTCACAAAAATTATTAGCAAGCCTTAATAATTTTAATGAGGGGGTGAGAAAAAAGTTTTTTAGGAATCCACCTCTTTTCTATTGTCTTTATTTATCGCTCTACTAAGACTTAAGTCTAGTGGCTATGGTGATTTAACCTTTAAAAACAAAAAAAAACATACCTCTTGGCTTCGGAAAGAGTTGTAGCCATACACAATACAAATACCTAAAATAATAATCATAATTTATTTATGTACAACAAAATTATCTAATTGTTTATCCATCTACTGGCCACTAGAGGCCTCTAGGAGCCTTTTAGTGTAAGAAGGGGGCAAGGGGGGGGGGGATTCTACTATCCATTTAAAATTTTAGTCTTAAAAGGAAAAGGAAAAAAATGGGAAGGGGTGATTTTTTTCCAGGGGACATTTCTCAAGGGAAGTTATTGATTTTCTCCCCAAAAACAGTTTTCAAGCTTTCCAGAGAAGCTTCATTGTAGAAGAGAACCATATCGGTCCAGCGATTATCAAGATCCTATAACTGTTATATAAGGATTCATGCATAATGTACTATATATAAATTCACCTATCTATAAGTTTTTCATCAATTTATTAAGAAAATATTTTAACTATTCCATTAATATTTCTTTTTATATTTTATTAATAAGATGATTTTATAACTATCTCATTATATTGCCAAAATATTTTAATTGATTCTTGATATAAAAACTAAAAAAAACAAGGCCGACTACATCCATAGAATTAATTTTTCACTATAGCTTTGAAACAGATTAATATCTGCTGGATTTGGACCAGTTCTCAGCCATACTTAAAAATCATGTATAACGTGTATTGCAGACAATTTTCTTTATATATTAAATTAATTATCATAAAATCATTACTATTATTATTATTTGATTCTTTATTTGTCTTTATTATTTACATACAAAAATTACATTTAAAGTATATCAATATTATTTTAAAAGTCATTCACAATATTCCAAAAAAAAAATGGATAAAAATTATTTATGTACACATATATTAAGGAATATTAAATCAAAATTACATTGGTTATAAGAAAAGATTTTTTACATACTGTGACATTCCCTTTGTTCAGTCATAATTTACGTCTTCATAAAGTAATAATGGATCACATTTAAGATTTGATTGGCAGACTGAATAAGGAAGGGAGGGGCATGGACATTTTTATTAACACTGTTAGGTACAAGGGTCGCCAGAGGATGACTGGTCCCTTACCTTGGTATTGCCCCTTTAATTTAAGTCAGACATCCTGTGGTATTCCCTGAGCCCAGTCATCAATAAAGCCTCAAAAAAAAAGTGTATCACATATAAGATGTGCTTGGTAGACTGAATTAAGATGAGTGGGGCAAGGACAGGTATTCTGATAGTAGACAGCTCTGACCCTGTTAGGTTTAAGAGTCGCCAGAGGATTAAAGAATAAAATCATTACCAGTTTTCTTATCTCGGGCTTTCGGACCCTCGGGCTAACAAAACTGGTTTGAATCTAATAATTTTTTTATGTTTACATCCGCAAAAAGCTGTACGATGCAATAAATTCACAAAGAATAGATAATAAATGTAAAAGTATAAATGTAAAATCCAGACAACTACCTGCCCCAATTACAAAGAACGTTTAGTCTGCTATGCTAGCAAACTGCTTTTTATTCTTTTGTTGGGACTTGGCTGTATTTAGATTTCAGACGCTATTAGAAGATTTTTAAGACCATTACAAAATTAGGACAGGGTTCCTGTTCTGAAGCAAGAGATTTATATAACTCATGTCCCCTCTATTATTTTACTTTAATGAATATATAAACAAGGATGACAACATCAATAAAAGCTAAGCTCTAAAATCAAATATTAAACCAACAGACAATAAAACTTGTAGAGTAATAAAATAAAAACAAGGATGACAACATCCATAAGTAGCGAAGCACAAAAATCGTATACAAGTAGATTTAAAGTGAATTTTTTAAAATTCAAGAATAGATTTATTGGAGAAAATAAACACAAAACCTTGGTTTATTTGTATGATGACGACAGTCAAAGTAAATTACATAAAAGATGCTCATAACAATGAGAAAAATTATTTTGATACTGGTTTGAAAGTTGAAAGATATGGGGAAATATGTAAAACATATAAAAATAGCTAAAAACCTGCGAAAAGGCAGTTTGACCGCCACGATTGTTTACATAAAACTACCGGAAATTTAATTTTGATATCTATAACTGAAAAAATCTTGAAAATCGGACCATAAACACCAAATATATGGAGAAAAATCTGAAAAATATAAAAATAGCCTAAAACCTGCAAAAGGCAGTTGGACTGTCATGGTTGTTTCCTGTAATCGACGGGAAATTTAATTTTGATATCTATATCTGAAAAAATTTTGAAAATCGGATCATAAACACCAAAGATATGGAGAAAAATCTAAAAAATATAAAAATAGCCTAAAACCTGCTAAAAAGTAGTCTGACCGCCATTGATGTTTTATACTTAATTGTGCTCCTTAATGATGGGAATGTTGTCAAAAAGTTTCAGCCTTTTATCATTTATACGAGCTGAGTAAATCCCATTTCCCCCATAGCGTTACGGACTGACTGACTGACGGACTGACGGACTGACTGACGGACAAAGCGAATTATAGAGTAGCTTCGCTACTAATAAAGGATTTTCTGTTTAAGTGCTTACTTACATTATAAAAATGCCTTGCTTGTAATATTTTACCATGTTGTCTTAAGAATCAATAAACAGACATTCTAAGATTTTTAGAACACATTGTGAAAGTAAAAAAGCCTTTTATGTAAGTGTTTTTATCTCTCTAATGTTTTAACAGAAAAACATTTTTCTCTTTCATACAAAGAATTTCAAGATTATTATAGGGATACGACAATGGATAATAAATTGATAAAATTCCCCAATGATGATAAACAAAACTACCCTTTTATAGAAATTGTTGAAAAGCTTGGTACTACTAGTTTGAAACCAAACAATCTAAACTCAATAAAAACACCCAAAGTTTTTGAGCCAACAAATAAGATATCGTGATTATAAAACTTTAGGTACCAGTGCAAATTACAGTCCAATGTCTCCTCCCTCCCAGAAGATTATCTTTATTAAAAGAAAGTATGCATCTTGACTTAAGAAATTCATTTGATATTTTTTAGAATTCTTATTTAAAAGTAACCGAATCTCTGTGTGTATGTCTGTCTGTACCGAATGATCTAGATAACCACTGAACCGATATGGTTCTTCTTTACAGTCTAGCTTCTCATAGAAAAGGTTTATAACTGTTTTTGGGGAGGTTACCACATCCCTCCCAAGAGAAATCACAATAGAAATTACACTAGTCTCCAAAGTCTTATAATAACTTTTTCTTATTCCTTGGCATAACAACCTTGGGGACTTTATTTAACTTTGCTTGGTTGGTTCAAGATGTTAAGTGTCCAAACGTTTCAACCACTAATTGCAATCTAAAGAAGGGGTAATTTTGTGTATCAAATTCATCAATGGGGAAATACATGTATTCATCAGTCATTGTCTTATCCATAATCTATTTTCTTGTTTAAACAATATTGTGTTCAATAATTTGTGGTTGAAAAATCAAAAATCAAGTGATGTTGAGTATCCATAGTGATAACTAACTAACTACATTTGAGTATATTACATAGTTGAGAAAATACTCCGTTTAATAAAAATTATTTAACTGTTAATTAAGTTCAACTTCTTTCAACACATTCTTTTAAAAGATACTATTAATTAATTGTACAGAATATTGGTTCAGAATGAAGCTTAATCCTTACATAAAAGTAACTGCTCAACCTATATTGATTTCCTTTACAGTAAAGCTTCTCATAAGTCCTAGGAAGTGTTAATCCAATAAAAGCTTGAAGCTTCTTACTTAGTCTGAACTTAATTGTCTAACTATATCTCTTTATCTATTATCTATATGTGTCTATCTATCTATCACAAAACTTACTTAGAATGCTTAGAGTTATTATTCAAAGTGTTAATCCAATAAAAGCTTAGAGCCTTTACTTATACTTATCTATCTATCACAAAACTTACTTAAAATGCTAAGAGTTATAATTCCAAGTGTAAGACCAATGAAAGCTTGAAGTTTCTTGCTAAGCCTGGACTGACAGGTATGCCTGTTGCTGGAACCTCCAGTAACTCTACCTGTAAAATAAATATCACTTTAAAACATCGTTTTTAACATGTAGCTTTAAAACTATGAAAACTATTCAGGGGCAGTGATTCAGAAATTATTTCCATTTGAAATTACTAAAAATTTGAATATTTGTGTAGTGTAATGTTTGCGTTAAATTAGTTTTGTGCTGTAACTAAAGAAAAGTGGGTTAGAAGGGGGGAGGGAGAAGGAAGTTGGTTGTGGGGAAATTTTCACTTAGAATTGCTTGTCAGAATCCTAGTCCCTTGTCCCTTACTTGAATTAATATTTTTTTTATCTAAAAGTTTAAACATTTTATTTATAAACTTTGCACTTTTAGGGAAGTCTTCAAAAAGATGTATTGTCTTGTAATGTCTTTTTTCTTCATTTTGCAAGGAAGCTTTTCAATGTAACAATACCTGTTGTTTTACCAAGGCTGTTAAAGTCAGAAGAAACCATACTAAGGCTTGTATGTTGGGAACTATATCTAAATAGATAGGTAATATTATAGATAGATAAATAGACAGATAAATAGACAAATAGATATTTAGATAGACTGTTAAAATTAGAAGAAACCATACTAAGGCTTGTATGTTGGGAACTATATCTAAATATATAGATAGATAATAAGATAGATAGATAGAATGTTAAAATCAGAGGACACCATACTCAAGCTTGTATGTTGAGAACTATATCTAAATAGATAGATAGATAGTAAGATAAACAGGTTGATTTGTAGATATATATATAGATAGATAGATAGAAAGATAGATAGACTGTTAAAATCAGAGGAAACCATACTCAAGCTAGTATGTTGAGAACTATATCTAAATAGATAGATAGATAGTAAGATAGAAAGATAGATATGTTGATTGATAGATAGATAGATATGTTGATTGATTTATACATAGGTAGATGGATAGACTGTTAAAATCTTTTGAAACCATACTGAAGCTTGTATGTTGAGAACTGTATCTAAATAGATAGATAGATAATTAGAATTTAGATAAAATAGAGACTAGATAGACAAATAGATAGATAGATAGATAGATAAACTTTTAAAATCAGAGGAAACCATACTCAAGATTGTATGTTGTGAGCTATATCTAAATAGAAAGATAGATAATAAGATAGAAAGTTAGATAGATAGATAAATAAAATAGAAAACCCTTCGTCTTGGATGGAGGGGACATTGGACTGTAATTTTTAATAGTATCTTAAGTTTCATAAATACATATTTTGACTTACACATTTTGTAACTTTTAAGAGTCCAAACCATTCCACCAACACTTTTAATCTACAGAAAGGGCAATTTTGTACATTATAATTCGGGGTATACATAAATTTTTCATCCATGTCTTATCCCTACAAGTCCCCGGTAGCCAATGAAAGGTGACTAGTTAAATTCTTCGTGCCATGACATCCTAAGTTTTATAAACATGTTATCTCAACTGATGGCTAACACATTTTGGGACTTTTTATTAAATCTTCATTGGTTGTTGGTTAATAATCAAAATAAACTAAATAGATAAAGTTTTATCTCCATTGGTGGCAAGTGAATTTCTACTTGCCACCAAAATAAATGACTTCAATTTCATCTGAAAAATGGATATGTGTGCCACAGGGTAAAAAGGGATACATTGTGGTTATTTTTTTATTACTGATTTTCTTATTTTGTAACTACTGTATCAGTTCGTTTTCTGTGTCTGTATGTCTGTCTGTCTGTATGTCTGTATGTATGTATGTATGTCTGTCTATATGTCTGTCTGTATGTCTGTCTGTATGTCTGTCTGTATGTCTGTCTGTATGTCTGTCTGTATGTCTGTCTGTATGTCTGTCTGTATGTCTGTCTGTATGTCTGTCTGTATGTCTGTCTGTATGTCTGTCTGTATGTCTGTCTGTATGTCTGTCTGTATGTCTGTCTGTCTGTATGTCTGTCTGTATGTCTGTCTGTATGTCTGTCTGTATGTCTGTCTGTATGTCTGTCTGTATGTCTGTCTGTATGTCTGTCTGTATGTCTGTCTGTATGTCTGTCTGTCTGTATGTCTGTCTGTATGTCTGTCTGTATGTCTGTCTGTATGTCTGTCTGTCTGTATGTCTGTCTGTCTGTATGTCTGTCTGTCTGTATGTCTGTCTGTATGTCTGTCTGTATGTCTGTCTGTATGTCTGTCTGTATGTCTGTCTGTATGTCTGTCTGTCTGTATGTCTGTCTGTATGTCTGTCTGTATGTCTGTCTGTATGTCTGTCTGTCTGTATGTCTGTCTGTCTGTATGTCTGTCTGTATGTCTGTCTGTATGTCTGTCTGTATGTCTGTCTGTATGTCTGTCTGTATGTCTGTCTGTCTGTATGTCTGTCTGTATGTCTGTCTGTATGTCTGTCTGTATGTCTGTCTGTCTGTATGTCTGTCTGTATGTCTGTCTGTATGTCTGTCTGTATGTCTGTCTGTATGTCTGTCTGTATGTCTGTCTGTATGTCTGTCAGTATATCTGTATGTATGTCTGTATATAATTATGCCTGCCTTTATGTATGTATGTCTATATGTCTGTATGTCTTTATCTCTCTCTCTGTCTGCCTATCTATCTATCTATCTTTTTTTCTCTAAAATTACATATTTACTTGATAATGCCATGTACCATATTCGTGACTATATACACAAAAATGGAATTTTTATCTAAATCTCGCGACTTTATACTGAAAAGGTTTCCCAACTTGAATTAGATAAATTCTCAAAAGTCTACACAGCTAAAAATAGTATTTTTATTTGCATTTCCAGTTATATACTTTATTAACATGTATCTTAAAAGATAAGACAAAGGCCAATATATCCCCAATGATCATAAACAAAATTCCAGATTCTGTAGATTGAAATTATTGAATAAAAATTTTTGACATTTTTATTTTCAATCAAGTACCAAAAGTATTTGAGCGAAAAGATTGGGTACCATTTTAATTTACTGTCCAATGAATATGGAATTCAATGAACACAGTGCATTTAATGAGACTATAAGATACATAGCTTACCTGTTTAGACTATTGATGTTCAAATGTAGTTCGTCCATTCTAAAATATAAAGATATATTACTCTAGATGATCAATCAAAATTTTCCCTAACACAGCTTTATTTTAAGAAAATTATTTGAGGCTATTATAGCAATGGATGTATTATTACTTGGATCTTGCTACAGATTATTATTTACTCTAATAAAGTGAAACTTTGTAGCTGAAAAAAATCAACGACCCCCCCCCCCCCTTATCCACACCCTTTAACCAATCCCTTCCCCTCGTGTTCTTATTGATTCAGAATGGTGGGTAGTGGTAACCTCTCCCAAAATAGAACGGTCCTACGATAAACGCAGGAGTCCCAAACGTCGGAGTGGACAAATGCAAGAGCTGATACTTAACCTAACCTAACCTATTTTAAACCTTTTTTAGGTTTTTTTAAATGCATAACCCCTGCGGGGAGCTTATTTGTATATTCATATCTTAACCTAACCTAACCTGTATGGAAATACCTAATTAAATTAATATTTTAACACTCCTGCGTTTGTCTACTCCGACGTTTGGGACTGCGTTTGTCCTGGAACCTACAAACTTTTCCAGCAACTATGAGAAGGTACATTGTAAAGAAGAACCATATCGTTTTAAGAGTTAGCGAGATCATTTGGTACAGATAAACACCATGGTATATAAATTTATATTACCTGTCTTCTAGTTCTTCTGTCCTTTTATCAATTTTATCCATAAATTCACTGCTCTCTTTGTTTATTTGATCAGTACTCACTGCCAACTCTTTTAAGGTTTTGTTTGTTTCTAAAAATAAATAAAAAATAAATATATTTTAGTGTAAATATTGTTAAAAATATGTATATTAGCCATGAATTTAATATTATTAAAGTCCTATTTTAAAAAAAATATATTTTACAAATAGTATGTTGAAATTATGTTTTTGTCTACTCCATAGACGTCCAAGGGGGGGGGGGGTAATGGGGTGATTACCCCCAAAATTTTAGATTTTCAATTTTTACCCCCCCCCCCCCCAAATAAAAAAAAAATTCCTCTATGAAATAAAAATTACCCCCCCAAATAAAAAAAAATGCCTCTATGAAATAAAAATTAGCCCCCCCCCCAAAAAAAAAAAGCTTGGGTGCCCCTGATCTACTCTATAGCTCATTTTGTCAGTCTGCCTTTATTGTGCGCTATGACAATTACAAATGTTGTCATCCTTGCTTTTATAAAACAATTAGGTTATAAAATTTACACGTAAAATATTTTTATATTAATTTAGACTATTAATTATAAATATTTAATCTAGGAACTAATAAAAAATATTTTATTTATGTAAAGCTAAAAAATATATAAGTTAACATTAGTATTTTTTGATAACATTAATCAGAATAGACAACTAAAATCCAGTTTACATCCAGCAGAAACGGAATTTGAGTTACACTGGAATAGTTATTTGTCGCATCGTATTATAGACAGCTTTCCGTAGATATTAAAATAAAATTAAACAGAGTTAACAAAATTGGGGTAAATTTTATGATTTACATTTTAATATTAGTGAAAAAATTGTCTGTAATACGATGATATATGTACATGATTTTCAGTATGGCTAAAAACCGGTTCTAATCCAGCAGGTATTAAAAAAAAACTTACTTTCAACTTGCTTACTCAACTCCTTTACAGCTCCGATATTTTCTAAAATAATAGATTTATTATTACTTTGATGTTACACCAGATTTCCATGTGCTCTAATTAAGTGAAACTTGTAGCAGGCTAAAATAACCATCCACCCATACAAGCCCTTAACCCCATCCTCTCCTCTCCTTCTTGATAAATGAATTGACCAATAAGTGATCTCCATGTTATGAACCTACATTGACGACAATTTATCCCATGCCAAATATATCCACGTATATTCTATATCCATATCTAAAATAAGGAAAAAACATAAATCAAATAAAACATAAATATCTTTAGGTTTGGCTTTTATACTTTTTTCTATTTTTACAATTTTTCATTTTTGTTTCGAAAAAAAAACTCATTTAGGGAAAAATTATCTTAAAATAGCCTTAAACCTGTTATTGACCAATACTAATCCCCTTAAAATCACATAATGATCGGTATGCCTGCCCAGCGAGGGAGGGGACATTAAACCGTTTATTACACTAGTTCCCAAAGTTTTATACTAACGTTTTCTTATTCGTTGGACCAACAACATTGGGAAGTTTTATAGAATTTCGATTTGTTGGGACATTAAGTTGAGTGTCCAATCGTTTTAACCACTAATTGTAATTTATATTAGGGAACATTTTGTATATTATTATTGGGGATGAACATCAATTAATCGGCCATTATCTTATCCTTTACGATTTCTGGGTATACCTAACCGTTTACCAAATCTTAATAGCATACATTTATTGTTTACATAGCATATTTTAAAAGCGAAGCTTTTCTATAATTAGGGTCGGTCCGTCCGTACGTCCGTCCGAAACGGATAGCTTTTTTCGTTAATTTAGGCATGTTAGAATTGTCCTATCGATTTCAAACTTTGCTTTGTGATTCCTGTAGAAGTTAGGTACGAGTTAGAAAGCGTAGCAACTCTATGATTATTACCAGAATGTCCATACGTCCATTTTAAACATGATAATTTTTAAAACATTTTTAACAACAAATTTGTAAGTGACCTAATTATCCGATTGGTCTGATTTTTGGTATACTGAATCCTGGGACAACAAAGTACACTATTGTAAGCGAAGCAACTCTATAATCAAGTCCTAAAAATGTAAGTATGTCCATAAACATTATCCTGTATCAAGCTGTTTTTCAACAAATTTACTTACAATTTTACTTCGACTCTTATACATTTATAATCTGATTATTCATTTCTGACACTATATAGGTGTTAATATCCGTTTGTCCTACCGTTTCAGTGCTTCGCTTTTATGGATGTTGTCATCCTTGTTTTTTTTTAAATCTCACTTACCAAGACATAATCTTTCTTTGTTAACAATCCACATTTCAGGGTTTCTTATAACTGCATCTGGAAGGACTTTGGAAACATCCTAAATATAAAATCTAATACAAGGAAGGTAGGGATATTGGACCATAAGTTATGCTGGTACCCAACACATTCTCTTATTCGTTGACTTGAAAACTTTGTATACTTTTATCCAATCTTGATTGGTGTCAAACCTTTCTGCCAATGATTATCATATCCAGAAGGGCTAATTTTGTTTATTATTATTGGACTTCATTGTCTTGTCTCTTAAAATCCCTAATACCATTAGTTGGTTCTCTCAATGTATTAAAGACAGCTTTTCACGGACATTAAAATGAAAGAAAATGTTAAGAATAAAGCCGAATGCCCAGGCTAACAAAAACGGGTATTAATTCAAAGATTTTCATTATGTTCGTTTAAAATTGTCTATAATACAAGGGTGTACAGGATTTTTTAGTATGGTGGGGAACCGAATATTTATCGGTTTCGAAGCCATACTGAAAGTATTTTCCTTTTTTAAGATAAAAAAATATTTAAAATCTTATACTTAAAGTAACAGTAAAATATATCTTTAAATGATACTGTAACTATAAATTATTTGTATCCTAGGAATCCTTCAAAAGTTTTGAACGACATATTGACAGTTTCAACCTTATTTTGGTTGAAATCAAATTATTGTGCCATTTCAAAATCAGGGATCTTAAGGGATAAGACAATGGGCGATAAATTGATATACATCCCCAGTGATCATAAACAAAATTATCCCTTCTGTAGTTTAAATTTATTATTTAAAATGTTAATTTTAGAACTGAAGACTAATAAAGATTTAAATGAAGTACCCAAAGGTTTCGAGCCAAGGTTGAAATAACGTGATAATAAAACTTTGGGTACCAGTGTAATTTACAGTTCAATTTCCTCGCCCTTCCTGCAGTAAATAGTTTTATTAAAACTTTTGAAATAAATGTTTATGTTCGCTTTTATATATTTTACTTTTTAGTAGCGAAGCTACTGTATAATACACTTTGTCTGTCAGTCCTTCAGTCCGTCCGTTATGCTATGGAGGAAAGGTGATTTTCCTGGCTGACATTTAAGATATATTGCTAATTTTTTTTTGTGAATATGCCTTCATCCAGTTAAGCAAACATGCATAATTAACTAGTACAGAATGTCCAGAATCCATAATAGTTATTTATTACATCGTATTATAGACATGTTTCCGCGTAATAATTTCATGCTTTTTATTTTAATATACGTGGAAAAATATATGTAATAGGATACTATACATGATCTTTCAGTAAGACTAAGAACCATTTCTAATCCAGCGGATATTAACCGGTTTTAAAGCCATACTGGAATAGTTATTTTTCTTATTGTATTATAAACAGCTTTCTGTGTGTAAAAAAAAAAAAAATAACCTGTGCAACGACACCGACTTGTTTTTCCGACAGCTTGATTCTCTCGGCCTCTGGTATCTTCTCCAAGTATTCAGGTCTTAAATTGTATTCAACTACCTGGAATAATCAATATAATTGTAAAATTTAAAAATTAAATCTCATTGTTTTGACTAGGGCTCTGCAGCCGCATGTCAGCTGCCTGTAAGAATAAAGGAAAACAAGCTTATACAATTTTTAAAATTAGCTGGAAGTCTAAACCTGACCCAAATATGGCAATTCCTCTTGTCATTTTAAAAAGATTCAAATGATTCAATAAAAAGACACTGTAGGATATCAACATCCATACAAACAAACCTTACTAACTTCGCATGCAAAAAAGTGGATATTATCGACATGATTTGAATGTATAGGATGTTTCTAACTTTCTATCATGAAAATTTTAGATTATTAAATGCTTAAATTACTTGTTTTTTAGCAACTTGTATTTTTGAGTAATTCACTAAACCCCCAAAATGTAAATTTAATTTTTAGTAGAAAATCTACTCTATGATCTCCTTTTAGTTTCTCTATTTGTCTATTTTGTATTTGTGGGGAAATCTAATTTTCTCGGCTGCTATTTAATATGGGCAGCTGAAATTTTGGGTACTGATTCCCTGAAACAATACTTGTCAAGTAAATAATTTACTTTGTCCGTTGATCTATCAAAAGATTTATCGCATATTCTCTATTTCTTATTTCTTTTTTGTATAATGTCCGTTTTTTCATCCATGATTTTTAGTGCTTTGCTACTTATAAATGTTGTCATCCTTGTTATGAACAAAAATGTCCTTGCAATAACCATGACCCACTTTTTATACAGAAACATAAGAAAATCCAGGTATTTAAAGGGAATAAGAGACAATGGCCGATAAGTTGATGAACATCCCCATTGAAAATTCCCAAAATTACCCCTTTGTAGATTACAGTTAGTGGTTTAATATATGTAATAAACCAACCAATAAAAATTCAATAAAAGTCTCCAAAGTTGTTAAGCCAACAAATAAGATAACGTTATCTTAAAACCTTGGGGACTAGTACTTTAATTAACTGCCCATTGTCCCCTCCCTCCCCTGAAGAAAACATGCACATACCTCAATTTTATTTATATTCTGTAGCTGGGTTCTTGTACTTAGTGGTATAATATCCTTCTTTATCCTCCTGTCAAGAAATTTCAACAATTATCTATCTATCTATCTTTCTATCTAGCATTATCTATCTTTCTGAAGTATCTATCTTGTATCCAGAAAATTTCAACAATTATCTATCTATCTATCTTGTTATCTAGCATTATCTATCTTTCTGAAGTATCTATCTTGTACTTAGTGGTATTATGTCTTTCTTTATCCTCCTGTCATACAGAAATTTCAAAAATTATCTATCTATCTATCTTGCTATCAAGCATTATCTATCTTTCTGAAGTATCTACCTTGTACTTAGTGGTATTATGTCTTTCTTTATCGTCCTGCATGTCATACAAAAATTTTAACTATTATCTATATATCTATCTTTCTATCTAGCATTATCTATCTTTCTGAAGTATCTATCTTGTATCCATAAAATTTTAACAATGATCTATCTATCTATCTTGATATCTAGTATTATCTATCTTTCTGAAGTATCTATCTTGTACTTAGTGGTATTATATCTTTCTTTATTCTCCTGTCATTCAGAAATTTTAACAATTATCTATCTGTCTATCTATCTTGCTATCAAGCATAATCTATCTTTCTGAAGTATCTATCTTGTACTTAGTGGTATAATATCCTTCTTTATCCTCCTGTCATCCAGAAATTTCAACAATTATCTATCTATCTATCTATCTTGCTATCTAGCATTATCTATCTTTTTGATGTATCTATCTTATTATTTTTCTATCTTTCTAAAGTGTCTAATTTGTAAGAAAGGTGTTATCTATCTTTCATCTATCATTATTTATAATGCATCTATCTATCTAAATAAGTATCTGTTATATATTTACCTATCCTTTATCTATCTTATTTCTAATGATATGATAAATAACTCTCTTTATCACTTATCTATAGTTAGGTATTTCAAAAATTATCTATCTTTCAGGGTAAAGTTCTTTTTTTTCAAACTTTTTTGTATAATTATCTTACTAAAATATTAATATGATATTTTATTATGTCAACCTGCTATTTGAAAAAATCAATACAAAAAATATCCTTCATAAAAATAATTTAGCTGTAAATTTATCTATGATTCCATCTGTAGTAATACTCTTATTAATGATAACGCTATCAATATACTTTATGATATGACAAAATAATACTACAAGTAATTAATAAAAATGTACCTTTTACCTTTATAATATGCAGCTCAATAATAATTGGGTAAGAGTAATACATTTTATTCATTGTGCTATTTTCCCATTTTAAGAATAGGCGACAACATTGTATACAGATACAAATGCAAATTACTTATTAAAATCAATTTACATATGGGTATGGTTTTTTCATGAAAGATTTTGTTTAAAAACTCCACCTTCTGTATAATTTATTTATAATTGTTCTATCATTAATTAATTCCATATACAAATTTTAGCTTGAATTGATTATTAAATTTGAAGCTTAATTAGTTGTTAGATAAGAACTTAACCTTAATTGATGAACTTTTTTGCAAGTAAAAGAAACAATTTAAGATATATTAAATTCTCCAAATATATCTTCTTAAATTTTAGGATTCAAAAGTTATCATACTATAGATATATAACGTGTCTTATCCAATTTAATATCAAAGGAAATTACCTTTTTTCTAGTCTGACATGATAGCATACAAATGAGATTATTTGTACCTGTTGTTATGCATAATAATATCATTCTAAACTGGTTCTATAACAATATTATATTGTATTTCACAGTACAAGTAAGGTCTGAGCTAGCCTGATTTTTGCTGTGATTTTAGAGTAAATTTTATGTTTAAACCCAGGATAAATACTGCAATGCTTATCAAAGTGTGTAACACTCCAAGGGGGGAAGTGACATTGGGATTTTCATTACACAAGTCCCCAAACTCTTATGATAATGTTTTCTTATTCCTTGGCTTTACAACTTTGGAGAATTTTAAATTTTGATAGGATAATTTATTAAAATAAGTTCCAAACATTTCAACCACTCATTGTAATCTACATTAGCGTATTTTTTTTATCATGATTGGGGATGTACATTAATTTATTGGCCATTGTCTTAACCCTTTAGATCCCCGTTAACATTAAAACATGTAAGATAAAATTACATGTTGTTGCAGAAAGATAAGATTTAAATTTTCTGAATGATTAAATAAGACTTTTTTATCTTAAGAAGAAATACATGATGCATTTAACATATCTTTTTGTAGAAGTTAAAAAAGAATTGAAATTAAAAAAGCTGTCTTAATTAAACATTATGTTCCTATTTCAATATCAAAGATAAATAAAAGGATGTTAGTATTGGGTATTACATCAATTTATCGACAATTGTCTTGCCCTTTTAGAAAAAGTTGTCAGTCCTTTATTTATGTAATTTAGGATTTCCTTTCCTTGTTTTATTAAAAAGCTCAATGTTAGGTTTAAAACAATTGATAAAAAAAAACAATTTTAATTTTTTCCCAAGCACTGAAAACATTGTTTAACACAAGGTAATTTTTGGGGGAAGATTCATTTATGATCAATATCCCTATCCCTGAGTCCCTGTGTTTAATAATGATGACTGCAGAGATATTCTCCACACATTTACACAGCATTGCACACTGTTAGCTATTTCTTTAGTCAGTCTGCTACATTATAATCACAGCTCATAAACATATTGATCCAGTTAGAAACTCTACTGTTATTTTATGATCACTAATTATAATAGGAACCACATTCTATGTCTGGTTTCTAGTACTGACAGACATTAATTTGATAAAGCAGCTATTCACATGCTGAATTTTATTAAGGTATTGGGCTATAATAAGGTACTTAATAAAACCATATTGTCTAAGAACCCTCTAAGGCAATATTAAAAGTCTCTATTAAAGCAAACTTTGTCATGTATAAATAAAGATTAGTTGAAGTCTTAAGTAACATGATGTCTAAGCAAAGTTTTCTGGCGCCCTATAGAAATCACACTAGTAAGTATCAAAATACACCCAAAAAAGAGTTTAAGAGTCAGGGAAGGGAATCTTAACCCCCTCCCCAAAGTTTTAACCCTTTCTTGTTTAAGAAGGTTAAGTAAAATTAAATTTAATGCTAGAGACAGACATTTACATAAAAGTGCAGTAATTCTTTTCTTTCTTATTCTTTAAATTTATAATTCAGATATCTTAAAAATACAGCTTACATAATCATATCTAACAAGTAATATATAGAATATTATATATAAAGAATAACAGAAATAACAAAAGAAATTAAATATTATATAAAAGAAATTAATATTTGTATTGTATAAAAGAGTAACTTCAAACTAAAAATTTATATATAAATATTGAGTTATACAATATACTTTATAGATTTAATTTTTTAATTATCATCAAATTAAAGTTTTCTTTTTCACTGTGTATAGTTTATAGTTTGATAAGTTTGAAGGCTGTTCTTCTTTCAGTCTAAAAGTTTGACTTATTAACCTTCTTCCAGTTTGAATAGATCTTGCAGTCCATGCTTTGTTTAGAACCTTGTTTTATACAAGTTCCATTGTCATTGTTTATGTATCTACTCAGAAGACTTTGCAAAAGTTTTAGCTTTGACTTTTCTTTCTCTGACCTAAAAAATTGAAACAATATCATTGTAAATCAAATTAATCCTAATTAAACAAAATTGATTTTTGGCAAAATTATGAAAAAATAGTTACCATGAAGTTTGTGGAGTGAGATCCCTCTTATCCCTGATGTTTCTACCCATACCAGGCATAAAGGCGACCACATTGGCATTGTTTCCTGCACAGTTCAAAGATAATATAATTAGATTGATGTATAAAAAAATCATCTATTTACTTGAAATATTGAAGAAGAATAATTGAAGTAAAATTTAAAACCCTTAGTATTAAAACTTCCAGAATAAGAGTTTAATGATTATAATCTGAAGATTAACTTTTCTGACACTGAATTATTTAAAACTTTTAAAACTATATCTTAAAAAATATATTTAAAAGTTCCTAAGTCTAAAAAACCTTTTGGAAAAAAAGGGGACATGGAAATTTAAATCTTGCATATTTTTCCCAAAGTTGATTACTTTTATTGAATTTGATTGTTCAAATTTGCAGTGTCAAAAATTTTCAACCAATAATTTCATCATCTTTTCCTGCATTATTATTGTTGGCAATATTGATGTTGTTGATATTATTATTATTGTTATTGTTATTATTATTATTATTGTTGTTGTTGCTGTTGATGTTGTTGGCCAGGTTGGCTGCCAGTGACATGGCACCCATCGCAAAGTTGAGGAAAGTCAGCGATGAGATCCCGGATTGATTGCGACATTTTTTCTGCAGATTTATCCAATATTCATGTTGAGAGATTAATTTTCATGAAAACTAAAAATGCCTTTTCTAAATAGAAAATGACCAATGCAAAATCTTAGTTGGACAGACACAAAAACAAACTGTTTTGGAGGTTTTTTGAGCCATGCAAAAGATGAGAAATCATTGAGAAAATGACTTATTAAAGAGTAAAACCATATCTTTTTATCAACCAAGAGGAGCATTTAAAGGAGAACTATATTAATTTATAACAGGCAAAGATTAAATAAGGAATAGATTAATATATTGACCTTGATGAATTTTTTTTAATCAAGCTAGTTTAATCCATTAATAATGCATCTAAAAATTAAGATAATATGTCAAAGTAAGCTTGAATTCAAGGCTGAGACTTTGAACCAATTTTACCAAACTTTAAAAGCTTGTAATAGTTAGTAAGAAAACTTTAGATGTTTATAAATAAATATATTTGTACTTGATACAAAACACAACTACCTAGCTAAAGTTTTTGAACTTTAGAAGGATAAAAATATCCATAAAAGTAAAGCTCAATAACAATTATACAAACAAACAAACTTAAAAGTCTGATAAAAAAAAGATGTAAATTTGAAACTAAATTGTTGGATATAGACATAATTAAATTATTTTGTTGGCTTTGCTTCTTGTATGGTGTCAAATTGTCATAAAAAATATAATCAAGCATCATCATCCAAGATTATAAATTGATAGGGCAATTCTGAAATAGAACCTATCTATATGAACACCCTGAATGTAAAACAGCTTTGCTTCTAAAAAAGATATTACGGAATTTAAACAACAAAAACTGTTTCATAACTGTAAAATTTACTTCATATGTTGACTTTTAAAAGCTCAAACTTATTTAATATAACTTTTCTATTGCAAAAAAGAAATCTCAGACTTTTGGTGATTCCTAAGACAACTCAATTTAGTGTTATAACATGACAGTTGGATGAGTTAATATTTCTAACATATATGTAGATATAAAGATTTAATCATGTTAAAATATCAATTTTAAACTTCAATCACAAAAATGTAAATTTAAAATTTAACAACTATTAATAATCATTGCGAAAAATTCAGTATGACTATTTTAAAGAAGTTAAGTTTTTAGCTATTTTTATACAATTATGCTATCAACTTGATTTTTGGAGTAGTGATTTCTAAAACAAAAAGGTACAATGTAAAAGCAAAGTATCTCAATAAATGATTCTAAAAGAGTATGCATGTCATGCTATATTTGTAAATGTTAATGTTTATCTGACTTGTTATGATGTTGGCATCATTGTTGTTAAGATATTCAACTGTGATTCAACATATCTAATCCGCTAAGGAATCCATAACCTTTAGGGAGGGATTGGACATTGGACTGACATTATACTAGAACATAAAAACTGTGGTTATTGAATGTAAACTTTGGATACTTTTTAGATTGGTTGGTTCAAACTTGCAGTCATCAAACTTTTTAGCAATCAATCTTTAATCTAGGGAGGATATATAGAATGGGTAAAATTGTTTATTATCATCACCATATTGAACATTGCCTTATCCCTTAAGATCCCTGATAGCCTTCAACCTATGATGCTGCCCTTTGATGCATATGAATCAAATATTCATTGATGATCTCAATCTTTCATAGACGTACAAAAATGGTTGGTATTGGGGGGTTGTACCATCCCCAATCATTTTCAATATTTATTTCTCCCCCCCCCAAAAAAAAAAAATATGTCAACTATTTTCCCTCATTAGGGGTGAATGGGGTACCCCTTTAAATTACCAATGAGTAAAATTTTAATAGTCATGATTTTTCAGACAGACTAATAATATACCCTGAAAACATTTTTTAAGGGGGTATCCCAACTTTATTAGATTTTTAAAAGTCTTAACCACCCAACAAAATGGTTTACCCTTATTATTGAAACTTTTCATCATCCCCAAATAAAAAGGTTGGATATCCCCTTGCCTTCTTTTCTCCTTTGTTATTTTGATAATATTCTGTTTTATCAAGTTTTGTAAGTGGATGTTTATATAAAGATCAAGAGAAACTCTGTCAGTCAACTTTATGGGATTTCCATTTTAAATCTATTTTCTTACATTTTTATAAAGTTGCTCTGACAAGAAAGAAAAACTTTATCTGTTTAATGGTTAGCAAGACATAAGCTATATTTGAGGTACTTTAATAAAAGGGATTTCATGGGATAAGGCAATCAATGATAAATTGAAGATAAACAAGGTTACCTCCTTTTAACAATCACCCTAATTTTTCAAGCCAATATTTAAGAAAACGTGGTTCTAAAACTTTGGGTACTAGTGTAATTTAAAGTACTTTGTTTCATTCTTCTCTTGATAACAGAGATGGTTTACCTTAGATGTGCCTGATAAATCTAAAAATGACTATTTCAAAATCAATGTATGAAAATAATTATATCTTCCAAAAAGCTAAAAATGCAACATGATCAATAATCAAATTGTGCCTTATTGTCAATCAAAATGTCAACTTTGATAAAGAAGAAGAAAATTGTCAATCATAGATATCTGTTATGGACAGAATCAATGACCTAAATATAGAAAAGTTTTGCATCTAACAAAAAAAAAGAGGAATAAAAAGGTATATTCTCTTTATCTAATGTCTGAATAATCCAGTATGCACATGATGAATTATAACAACTCAATATCATGAATATTGAATACTAGATTCCTTTTTCTTGGGCTTCTCCTCCTCTGGTTTTCTAAAAAGAAATAACAAGGCTTATGACAGAGAAAAAATATCAAAACAACAGAAGAAAAAATTAAAATATCAATGTTGGATGCATAGGATCTTGGACAAAGTAGCTTCGGACAAAGTAGCTTCGGACAAAGTAGCTTCAGGACAAAGTAGCTTCTGGACAAAGTAGCTTCAGGACATTTACTTAAGAAAAGTAGCTTCTAATATTAATAAAGGTTATGGCCGCAGCGCTCGGCCCCCTGGCCTGCCTAGCCGCGGGCGCTCGGCTCCCTAGCCTATAACCTAACCTAACCTATGTTAGCCTCAGAACATTTATTTAAGAAAAATATCATCAACTGATAATACATACAGGCTGCGGCACATAAATCCGGACTTTTTTAAAACGGCCATAGCGCCAAGACTACTTGACCGATCAGGACGTTTGACCCCATTTTGAAATACTTAGGTAATGACCTTTTTACCCATGAAAAGCTTTGGACGATGTAGGACGTGTACAACGAGCTGGCCGCGCATATGTTCAACTAAGCAAATTCGAAGTGCGCAGGTTACTCATGAAACTTGCTAAAGGTACTGTTATATACATAAGTTAGGTACTAGAAATTACTAGAGTTCTTTATTCAAGTTGACTTGCGTGTGGTACTCCGGCAAATTGACACGAGGCATATTGTGAGATGTCAAAAACGCCAAAAATCTTGAATATTTCACGATTCTCGTCTATAGGGGCCCATTTGGAATCTTGAATCTCGTTTTAGACTATGAGTTGCGCTGACAACCCTAGCTAAATCTGCATGCCATTTCCAAAAAGGTATAAAACGTCGTTCTAGCTCAACTGTGGCCCAAATAAGAGCCGCCGTGTCGAAGTGTAGCTTGAAAGATGGGAATTGGGATCCTGCAGTTACTCACGTCCCTAAGGAAATGTGGCCTCCCAGCAGCCCAGATCTTTATCCATAGACTATTTGGCCCAGAGCTACTTTGTAGCATGCACAAATAGACGTGCCTATACCATCAAGACCTCCCTCATTGCCACTATCAAGGAGAACTTCGCCAGTTTTTACAGGGACATCGTGACCAGGGCCTGCGGGCAGTTTAGGGGGTGGGTAGGGGCGGTAATTGAGGCTGTCGGCGATTTTATTGAATAATCTAATTGTCATATACCTATTTTGCCTCTCAGTTTTTAAAATTCTATAAGATCTTTAAAATTGACGATTTTATGTTCATTTGTTTACAAATTAGAAAAAGTCCGGATTTATGTGCCGCACCCTGTAGGTGGTTTAGAATTTCGTGGATTTTGCAAAAAGTGGTTGATAGATTTTTACAATTTTTAATATTGTCTTTATAAGTTTTAATAATGTTTTTACAATTTTTTGGTTAGGTTAGGTTAGGTTATAGGCTAGGGAGCCGAGCGCCCGCGGCTAGGCAGGCCAGGGGGCCGAGCGCTGCGGCCATGACCTTTATTAACAGTGGAGGCTACTTTTCTTAGGAAGCTACTTTGTCCGGAAGCTACTTTGTCCTGAAGCTACTTTGTCCGGAAGCTACTTTGTCCTGAAGCTACTTTGTCCGGAAGCTACTTTGTCCTGAAGCTACTTTGTCCAAAGCTACTTTGTCCGAAGCTACTTTGTCCAAGATCCGATGCATAGGTAGAATAATGGGATGGGAAAGCACTGAAAAACTTAGACTAGCCAAAATCATTTAAATAGCATCTTATTTAGTACTGTCATCAAGTACTTGAAGGAGTAAGGAAAGTAGGTAAAAAGACTCAAACCCAACTTATATATAAAAACTAAAAGCCCCAAACAATCCAGAGACCTATTAGCAACTTCCATGAAATGGAAAATTCAATTGGTTGAGTAGTTATCAAAATCTTAAGCTAGAGACAAAAAACATTTTTACTTTATATAAAAGTATAGATCTAAGCCTAGTAAGCCATGTACCTGTCATAGATGAGATATCTCCTAGCTTGCCTCTCTGTACTTCTTACAACTCTTTGCCTAGGGTGTTCATACTTATTACCAAAATAGAAGAGAAAAGAAAAGAACAAATTAAGTTTATCTAAATTATCAACCATCTAACTTAAGTAATTAAGTCTACAGAAAGTAATGAAAGTAGTTTTGATATTTTTAAAAAAAGATACTAGTTATGGTAATATGAAAATCATATAAATGTTTTACCTAACTGTATAATTTTATTGGAGTTTTACAATAGTTATTGATTAGCTTTAAGATTTCTAATAGAGTTGAGTTATAACAAAAGTTATTATTGAACAGGAAATTCTTTAAGATAGTTATGATTTAAATAATTAATACTTCTTAAATACTTTTGGGTAACTTCAAACTCAAAAGGTTTATAAAAAACATCATGTTTTAAATGGACAGGAGAAATTTCAAGTAAGGATTTAAGAGTTGCTACGCTTTCAATTGTACCTAATTGTTACAGAAATCACCATGCCAGCAGATAATCTAACAAACTTGAAAAAAAGAGAGTGTAAGCACCTTTGATACTTATCTTTAACATTGTGCCTGATCGTCCTAGAAATCAATATACCAAAAAATCTAATTAAGAAAAATTGGAAAAAAAAATAATTAGCTTTATGTATGAACACCCTGCCTATTGTTATATTCACTTTTTACCCAGTCACTGAATGTGAAAAGACCTTCAACACTGGGATTTATCACCTGGGAGTTGTCCCAGTCCCAGTTCAAACTTGAATTTAAAGTATCATTGTTGTTGTTGTTGTGTGTCCTTGTGCCAGATTCTTGTTTCTTGTGCTTTGCATTGTGTTTTGATTTATAGGCGGTGACAAAAATCAGAATTGGACCTGAGTCTATAGGAAAGAAAATATTGATTGAAAATAATAAAACATCTATTTTTTTCTTTGTTTTATGATAATTTTAAGAGAGAGAGGGGCTAATGGGCTAGTTATTATACTAGTCCCCAAAGTTGATTTCTTATTTGTTGGCTTAATAATATTGGGGACTTTACTGAATTATGAATGGTTGTTTTATTTAAGTTGAGTGTTCAATCGTTTCAACCACTAATTTTAATCTACAGAAGGGGTAATTTTTTGAATCATCGTTGGTGATGTATAACAATTTATTGGTCATTGTCTTATCCCTTTAGATCCCTGATAATTTTAAAACATTTTTTGCAGGTTCAATACTAAAATATCAAGATTAAAAAGAACATAGAACATTTATCAAAAACAAACCCTTTAAATTTTAACTCCCCTTTTTTCATGATTTTTAAAACATTATTAATTATAATATTCAAAAGATCATTAATTAAAGAAATTATCCATTAAGCATAATTTTAAAGAACCTAATTATAGTATGATAAAACAAAGGAAGGTAGAATTTTTGCCCAAATATAATGTAAAGATAATTAATTCTTTAGACAGGGAGTATAAATTACATATCATCTGGAACAGAAATAGGAATTCTGCAGAGAATTTAATTTTTTTTTCTACAATAAGGTAAAAATCATCATCATTTTAAAGTTACACAATTTTTTAGATGTATACTCATATTCTACCATTAGACAAAAAATCTGAAAGCTGCTTTTTAGATACAGTGTATGTAACAATCAGTCCACAATTATACCCTTCTGGTCAAACAAACAGACAGACAACCTGTTACTTTTGTAATAAGAATTAGAATTCATGTTTTAAAAAAACACAAACAGCACATAGTGTCCAGTTAAAACTGATATCATACAATACAAATGACCAATGATAGGCCAGTATACAATTTACCATAGGTCAATTACAATGTGCACTTGCCTATCATTGGTATGATTGTATGAACTCATTTTTTATTGGACTTTATAGGCTGTTTCTAAAAAACATATTCCTTTCCCATACCTTGACCACTGCTTTTATCCAGCATTCCTTCATCTATATTATCCAGCAGCAGTAATGAACCTCCAGAATTTATACTCTGCCCAGAAAACACAGGTTTATCATCACCATCTACAGATAGTTTTGTCTTGTTAATCCTGGATTTTTCCAAAGCAATATATTTATCAACATTTTGATATGGTGGATTAAATGTTATCTTTGTTCTTTTTGATTTTGGATCATTGATCTTTTCATCTTGAATAATATTTTTGTGTTTTGTGGATGAAAACAATTCATGATCACCTACTACAGATAGTTTTGTGTCTTTTATCCTGGATTTTTCCAAAGCAGAATATTTATTAACATTTTTATATGGTGGATTAAATGCTATCTTTGTTATTTTTGATTTTAGCTCATAGATTATTTGATCTTGAATAATATTTTTGGGTTTTGTGGCTGTAAACAATCCATGATGAACTGAGCTGTCAGCCTGCAATCCCAGATGATAAATCCTGGAATCAGGTAGAGCCAAGGCTCCATAATGATATGGAATTAGGGCAGGGAAGACTGCAAGTAGGACTGCTGGAAAAAACTGGAAGACAGGTAAACAAATTATACCCAGACACAACATTATTTTGTATTTTTATTCGAATAGTTTTTTCACTTTATTTTTCTTTATACATATCAAATTTCTTACAAGTATGATTATAAATAAATTTCTCTAACAAAACATTTGAATTTATAAAACTTTAACTTATAAATATGTAAAGTCACAATATCAAGCCACCCAACTGTAAATCATTGGGGTATTGTAAATCATGAGAATCTACATAATTTATCCTTTCACAGAGAAAGAGACATAAAGTAGTTTTTGCTGAGAAGTCTACTCCTCCCCTCTATTTACCTCAGGAAGGGAGGGGGAACATTGGATTATATTTAACACTGGTACCCAAAGTTTTATTCACAGTTTATCTCCTTTGTTGGCCTAATAACTCTGTGTATTTTTATCAGATGTTTTGACTTTTCAACAACAATTTTGAGATATTTCATTTATCATCATTGGGTATGAACATACATTTTTTGTACATTGTCTTATCACTTAGGCTCCCTGTAATTTACCTCTCTCTTATACATACAGAAATAAATATATTCATATAATAGGAATATGTCTATAAATGTTTATTGAATATAGTATTGTACCATCATGAAGGGGGTATATTGTATCTGTTATAAATGATCATGGTTCTGAGTTATTGAGAATGCATATATATAGGTTTAATCCTCTATCTTTTACCAAACATAATCTTTCTTTTTTATTTCAGCACATAACTTTTTTGTCATTGGTTGATAAGAAATGTATCATACAGAGAGGGGACAATGGGCTGTTTATTACACTAGTCCCCAAAGTTTTATGATAACGTATTCTTATTCGTTGGCTTAACAACTTTGGGAACTTTAGTGAAATTTGCTTGATTGTTTCACTAAGTTGAGTGCTTAAACGTTTTAACCACTAATTGTAATCTATAGAAGGGGTAATTTTGTGTATCATCAATTTGTTGGCCTTTGTCTTATCCCTTTAGATAACTGATCACAACTCACTTTGCAATTACTTCAAAAGTCACTAAATAGTTTGATTTGTATAAATATTATTTCTTTGAAGTAAAATATTTTCATAAGATCTAATGATTGTATCTGCTATATGACGTCGTCTCCTGTACAAAATGTTGTTCAGTTTTTAGCTTTTTTTAAATCTTAAGTTTTAATTATAAAATACCATATTAAAAACCAGCGGTTAAGCTCCTAGAGGACTCAAGTTCTAATGGGGTTAGGGAAAAAATCGACCCCTGCCCTTTTAAATAAATTTTAAAAGTTTGGATGATACATTTTTTGATCAAATTATAATACCCAAAGTATTTAAGCCAACAAAAAGAGAACTTTAGAACCTAGTTATTTTAGACTTAATTGTCCCCTCTTTTCCTGGGTAAAACTCAGGGAGGGAGGGGACATTAGACGGTTTACTTTACTAGTCCCCAAAAGTTCTCTTATTCGTTGGCTTAACAACTTTGGAGACTTTTATCTTTTTTTGATTGGATGGTTCATTAAGTTGAATTTCAACCACGCATTGTAATCTACAGAAGGGGTAATTTAGTGTATCATCATTGAGAATGTACACCAATTTATTTATCAGCCATTGTCTTATCTCTTTAGATACACGAAAAACTTCGCGACATCTACTATCAAAAAACTGAACTAACTTTCCTTCTTCTCTTCTTACCCACCGGAACCATCAAAGTATTGGCATTGTTGCTGCTATTATTGTTATTCTGCACATTCACATTGGCAGAATTATTATTGTTATCATTGTTATTGTTATTGTTATTATTATTGTTATCATTCACGTTCGAGGCTATGTTAGCAGCTATACTTCCTGTCATTATAAAAATGTGTTCATTTTAAATTTAAAGCGTTTTTTGATAGCTATTATTCTTTAATTGAGCATGTTAGACTTGTTCTATCGATCACAGAACATTAAAAAAGTTGAGACAGATGGACATACAGATAGACGGACAGACAGATAGACAGACAGACACGTTCGAGACTATGTTGGCAGCTATACTTCCTGCAGGTATAAACTGTGTTCATTTTGAATTTAATATTTTTTATCCTTAAATTAAGCATGTTAAAATCGATTACAAAACATTGTAATTTTTTGCAGACGGAAGGACGGATTGTCAGCCAGACGGACAGACAAACAGATGGTCAGACAGACAGAAGGAAAGACTTACAGACAGACAGACAGATGAATGAATTAACAGACGTACAGACAGACAGACGAAGGTCAATTCTAGGAAATCATAACCATGGGTACAATATCAAAAATCTTGATTGGTTGGCTCAAACTAGCAGTGTCAAAACTTTTCAACCATTAACTTTGTGAACACATTCCTGCAGCTAGCACAAAGTTGAGGAAGGAGAATGCACTGAAAACATAAAAACAGCATTTTTGAAATTATTTATTAAAGTAACAGGATGTCTGATAGTTTTTCTGTGTGTGCCCTATATGGATCTTCTATAAAGTGAAGCTTCTTATATAGGTCCATGGAAGGTTTTTACCTATTTCGGGAGAGTTAGACCTCTACCCTCTTAAACAAAAATAGTCCCTAGAGAAAATACCCAATCACAAAAACTAAAATTTAAATTAAAGTGTCGACTCCCCTCCCAGTTATTCAATTGCCTACTTGCCTCTAGAGGCTTATATTCTAGTATTTATAAAAGTAACATGATGTCTAATTACTAATCTACTAAAATAAACAGAAAATTCTCTTTGAAATAAAACTTTTATAAAGAAATTATTTTTGGTCAGAAAATAAAGTAAATTAATTTTCTTCTTATTTTTCACACTGGCCCTGACCCAATAGTTTCTACATCATAGCAAACCAAATTTGAACAGAAAAACAGCTTAGATAGGACCATTTTTGTACCATCCAATCAAATTATGTAAAAATTACCCAAATTCTTTTTTTGCCTAAACTTTAAATCAAAGCATTGATTCTACAAAGGACAATTACATGATATTCCCATTGATTGTGCCAAAATAACCCCTTTTGTAGAATTTGTAGTTATTATATATATATTATACTAGAGTTGGCTCGATATAACTATCTCCCTATTGGCTAGTTTTCTATATGCATATCTATTTCTCAATAAATCTATTTTCCTCACCCGGCATTACTATCTAAAAGAAAGTAAATATCTAATAATTTAAATGATTTTAAAAAGATTTTTTAAATTATATTATTTTCTTTACATTACCATCACCAAAGGGTTAATTATGATGATTACAATTTTAGTTTAATATTTGAACACACAAAATGTCGCCACAATCGTTTTCTTTAAAAACAGAGTTTTCTTAAATTTATTATATTATAAATCTAAATTTTCTTTTTTATGATTAGAAGTTAAATACATCAATATAAGGTAAATAGCAACATGAAATGAAAAAAATGAATTTATTTTTAATAAAGTAAAATACTGGGTCTTATCGTTCTGGGCAATGAGAGTTTATTATGGATTATTGGAGCACTATGAGTTTTAAACATATATTCTTTGGAAAACTTGAGCTCGTTTATAGACATTTATTTCCTATATAGATCTGACATGGATCTTGAAGCAATTAAGCAGGCCGTTTTGTACACGTTAAAAATTGGAAGATTTCATTAAATAAAAGTTATCGCAAATATACTTAGTAAATAATCCAAAGTTTTAGTAATTGGAAAATATGTAAATTCCAATGTCCCCTACCTTCCTGATACTTTCAGAACCGGTTTTAATCCAACAAATGAATCTGATGATCGAAAATTGTTGCTTGAAAAAAGAAACTTCTTTGGGAGTAAGGTAATATTTCTTCATATATTTTTCTCTTCTAAAAACTTAATTCATTAATCTACCCCTTTACAATGACCAATACCACACTTTAATGCTTTGGAGGGTTTGTACATTATTTTGTCTACTGATTTTTTATTATACTAAAATGCATGAAAGTTGTGGACATTGGACTTTGATTACACTAGTACCCAAAGGTTTATAACCATGTTAACTTATTTGTTGACTTGAAAACGAATACTTGGGTACTTTTAATGTATTGGTCACAAGCTAGTAGTTTTTAAACTATTAGTGACAATAAAAATTGTAATGTACATTAGAGGGAATTTGTCTATCGTCATTGGGGATGTACATCAATTTATCTAAGATCCTTGAAATTAATTGGTCTTCAGTTTTCAGTCAATTTATGTATAGATCCTAGTAAGGTTTTAGGCTATCTTATGGGAAGGGATGTTCAGATATCCCTTTCCCCCTTTAAATGGCTCCAAAGATATTTTTTATAACTGAAACTTAAATGACTTAATTATTGTAAGACAATACCACTCAAGTTGCACAAATAAATTTTAACAAACATTGAACGAACAGTTTTATAAAAGGACTAAATAATTTGTTTTTTTTATATATATTTTGTAGATATCTTAAAGGATAAGACAATGGACGATAAATTTAAATGTCCCCAAAAAATTACTTCTTCTGTAGATTAAAAATTAGCAATTGATACTTCAATTCATAATAATGATGTACTAAAAATGCTGTTTTTATAACAACCTAACAGAGCTTTAGGGGTGGCATTTCTCTTTTTTACTGGGCGTTACTTGAGGCTTCAAAAATGCATAATTCAATTAATTGTCAAAAAAATCAAAAAATCATGAGGTTTCAAATGGAATTACGGACTTTCTGGTTACGATTATAGTGTTGCTACGCTTCCCAAATCATACCTTATTGTTATAGGAATCATCAATCAAAGTTTGAAATCAATAGGACATTTCTAACCTGTTTAAATTAACGAAAAACGGACCGTCCCTAATTATAGAAAAGCTTTACAAGTAAAAAATGCTGTTGTTTTAAGAACCTAACAGAGCTTGAGGGGTGGCATTCCTCCTTTTTGCTGGGCGTTACTTGAGGCTTCAAAAACGCATAGTTCAGCTTATTCTTCTTTTTCTTGTTATGTTTTGATCCATAGCTGTTGCTCTGAGAGGCAGCGTAATATTCTCCTAAGATTAGGTTTTACATTTATAAAGGAATGTTTGGAGGGTGGGGGGTGGAATTTGACAGTTATTTATACTGGTACCCAAAGTTTTATAGTATTCGAAAGCTTATAATTTTTTTTTTTAAATTTTGATTGGCTGGTTTCATTTTAAAAGTCTCCGAAATTTTCAACGCTAATTTTATTCTATAGGTGGAGTAATTTTGTTTATTATAATTGGGGATGTACATTAATTCATCATATATTGTCTTAACATTTAAGTTCTCTGGGTATTAGGTATCTTCCAGGCATCTAAAGGGATAAGACAATGGCCTATAAATTGATTTACATCCCCAATGATGATACACAAAATTACTCTTTCTGGAGATTAAAATAAGTGGTTGAAAAGTTTAGACATTCAACTTAATGAACTAATCAATAAAAATTATATTCAAGTCCCCAAAGGTGTTAAGCCAGCTAATAAGAAAGCGTTATTATAAAACTATGCTTTGATTCATAGCTATAGCTCTGAGAGGCAGTAAATATTCTCATATGGGAGGAGGTTGTTTTACATTTATAGAGGTATTTTCTAGGGATCTAAAGGGATAAGACAATAGCCGATAATTTGATATACATCCGAAATGATGATACACAAAATTACTCCTTCTGTAGATTAAAGTTAGTGTTTAACCGTTTGGACACGCACTTAATGAACCAAGTCCCCGAAGTTGTTAAGCCAACGACGAATAAGAAAACGGTTGTTTTATATTTAGAGAGGTATTTTCTAGGAATCTAAAGGGATAACACAATAGCCGATAAATTGATGTACATCCCTAATGATGATACACAAAATTACACCTTCTGTTGATTACAATTAGAAGTTAAAACATTTGGACATTCAGCTTAATGAACCAACCAATCAAAATTCAATAAATATCCCATTAAAAAAATTTGGGAGATATCTGACAGTTCATTACATGTATACCCAACGTTTTTAATAGTTTTTTCTCGCATCGTATTATAAACAGCTTTCCGCGGATATAGAAAGTACAATTATAACATTAAAACCAGTTTTTTTAGCCCTGGGGTGCCGAAGGCAAGGGCTAAAAAACTGGTTTTAATCTTATGATTGTACATTTTTAATTTTTATATTCGTAGAAAGCTGGATATAATACGATGCTAGACATGGTTTTTTTCGTATGGATGAGAACCGGTTCCTATCCACCGAGTTCGAATGAATACGAGAAAACACGTTATCTTATTTGTTGGCTCAAAAACTCTCAATGCTTTTTTTGAATTTTAAATGTTTGGTCTTTGTTTTTTTCTATTAAGATATCTTAAGGGTTAAGATATTGGACGATAAATTACTATACACCCCTAAGTACAAAAATCAAACTTTAAACTTTCTTTAAATTAAATTAAACTGTTAAATTTTAAGAAAAATGGCCCATTTCAAAATATATACACAAATAAAATCCGAAGAAAAAAGTTATAAACATAATAAAGAAAAAAGTTTAGGCTATGCAATGACTTTCACATATTGGTACCCAAAGTTTGAAGAAACCTTTATTAAATCTTTATAAAGTTGGTTCAAACGAAAAGTGTTCAATACTTTTTAATATTAATATACAGAAGGAGTAATTTTGTTTATCATCAATTGGGTTGTACATCAATTTATCCGGATATTGTCTTATCCATTAAGATTCCTGCTATTTTGATCATATGCGGATAAGATGCGGATAATGTGCGGATAATGTGCGGATAATATGCGGATAATATGCGGATAATGTGCGGATAATAAGCGGATAATATGAGGATAAGATGCGGATAATGTGCGGATAAGATGCAGATAAATGCGGATAAGATGCGGATAATATGCGGATAATGTGCGAATATTAAGCGGATAAGATGTAAATAATATGCGGATAATATGCGGATATTAAGCGAATAAGATGTGAATAATATGCAGATAATACGCGGATAAGATGCGGATAAGATGCGGAAAAATACGGATAATATGCGGATAATGTGCGGACAATCTGCGGATAATATGCGGAAGTTAATGCACACTTAACATTTAGAACTAATCAGGAATTATAAGGGATAAGACAATGGGGGTAAACTAATGTACAAACCCAAAAATGATAAAGAAGGTGTATCAACTTTTTTTTTATAGCTAGCCGGTTCTTTTAGTAAGTAGTAGATGTAAAATTTTTCATAGAATTCAGATATGCAATCGTTTTTTTTGTAGACCTCTTATTTTTTAAGTAATTTAAGTTTTTTTAAAAAATAATTAAGTCGGTTTTAAGGTACTAAAACGCAACAAAATAAAAGAAGAAAATGGCCAGTAAGAACAAAAATAGTAAGATCTTTAATTTGACACCTTACTTTTAAAATTCTGTTGAGTAATTATTGAAAAAATCTATTTTTTTAACCTCGGTTTAATAAAAACTTTAGACCTAAATATTTTCTCAAACAGACATAAAAAACATGGGTTCATATATACCTTTAGAATCAGAAAAATATTACGAATCCATTGTAAGCAAAATTGAAAAAAAGTAAAAAAATAAAAAAATTAAAAAATGGCCAATTGTATTTTTTGTTCTGGCAACACTATTGTCTTCCCTTTTTTACCCCCTCTTTACCCCCTCTATACCCCTTTCCCATTTTTATACTCAATTCAAAAGTTAAGACGTTGCCTGTACAATATAATATGATATTTTCATATAATTCCTTTTATTGTAGTTTATATACTATATTGTAAACTTTTTTTTTCAATTTTGCTTACAATGGATTCGTAATATTTTTCTGATTCTAAAGGTATATATGAACCCATATTTTTTTACTTGTGAAATGATAAAATTGAGTTCAAAGTTTTTATTCTCGTGGGTTTAAAAAAATCGATTTTTTCAATAATTACCTGACAGAATTGAAAAAGTAAGGTGTCAAATTAAAGATCTTACTATTTTTGTTCATAATGGCCATTTTCTTTCTTTTTTTTGTTGCATTTTAGTACCTTAAAATCGACTTAATTTTTTTTTTTTTAAACTTAAATTACTTAAAAAATAAGAGGTCTACAAAAAAACCGATTGCATATCTGAATTCTATGAAAAATTTTACATCTACTACTTACTAAAAGGACCGGCTAGCTATAAAAAAAAGTTGATACAACTTCTTTAAATCAATTACCCAAAGTTTTTCAGTTAAAAACTTGGTTCAACAGCTGTGGATACCAGTGCATTTTGTAGACCAATGTCCTATCCCTTTATAAAACTTTTAATAAAAATCCCTGAAAGAACTAATATAAAAAAAACTTTGATGTTAGTGTCTGTTGTGAGTTATTCAAAAGTTTAAAGAATAATATTAGGGTGTAACATGTTGAAATGAAAAAGGCAAGGTACCCAAAGTTTTCTTTAGCACAATGCTTTAGGTACTTATGACAGGTTAGTTTAAAGATAAACTTTATAAAAAAATTTGGGGTACAAAAAAGATTTATTTTCACAAATTGAATGTCAAAACATTTCAAATTTTAATTTACAGAAAGATAATTATGTTTGTCATAATTGGAAAGGTGGGTGAGGCTTTATTTATTGTTTATATTCAGATTTTGATAAATATATGAAGTATTCATACAAGCCGTTAAAGAGATTTAAATGGACACACAAACATAATCTTAACAGTGAGGGAGAGTACATTGGGCTGTCTATCACACTAGTCCCCAAAGTTTTATAATAACGCTTTCTTATTCGTTGTCTTATCAACTTTGGGGACTTTTATGTAGTATTGATTGGTTTATTAATAAGGTTACTTGTAATATACAGAACGGGTACACATAGACACAACTTACTCACTTATATACAGGATTTAAATATTAAAAGAAAATATAGACAAACAATCACCTTATTACTTTAAGTTCTAAGGAATAAGAAAAATCCCATAATTTCTAGAACATTCCCAATGATGATACAAAAATTACCCCTTCTGTAGATTACAATCAGTGGTTAAAACGTTTGGACACTCAACTAAATTAACCAACCAATCAAAATTCAATAGTCACCAAAACAAATCTATAGTATAGATGTATATACAGACAACTACCTCCCTTCCTTTTTCAAAGACCTCTTTCGTCTGCTTCTAAATTATTTTCTGCTACTTGGCTGTGTTAATATAAGCGACACTATTGGTTGATTTTCAATGACAAATAGAAAGTTTGCACAAGGCGGTTGCGATGGGGAGATACAGTTATTTCTCCCTCTAGTGTTTTACTCTAATGTCACCAAAGATAAGAAAACATCTTTATAAAACTTTGGGGACTAGTGTAATAAACAGCTCATTGTCCCCTCCCTGCCTGGGAAAAATCTGTAAAAATGTAAAAATTCCTGGATCTAAATTTTCAACTTTTGTATTCTTTCTTCGTAAATCTTTTCTTCTCTGAATTAAATAATAGTTATTTTAAACATCGTATTATAGACAGTTTTCCGCGGATATTAAAATGATAAATTATAAGATTAAAACCACTTTTGTCAGCCCAGAGAATTCGTGGAAAATTGTCCGTAATACTATGCTATACATTATGTTTCAGTATGGCTGAGAACCGTTTCTAATCCACCGGATATTGATCGGTTTCGAATCCATACTGGAAAACCAATTAACAAGGATGACAACAATCATAAGTAGCGCAGTACAAAACATATGATATATGGACAAACGGAATAACTAAATTTATGCACATTCCCAATGATGATCTACAAGATTTCTCCTGCTGTAGAATTGAAACTCAACTTAATAAACCAACCAATTAGATTCAATAAAAGTCCCCAAAGCTGGTAAGCCAACGACTAAGAAAACGTTAAGAAAACTTTGGGGACTAGTGAAATAGACAGTCCATTGCCCCCTCCCTCCCACTATTCTCTTACTTTCTCATGAGGATTTATATAAAAGTTTGGGTACCTTTGGATTTATATAAAAGTTTGGGTACCTTTGGATTGGCACTTCTTTGCTGACGAGAATGTTCAGGATTTGATTTTTCTTGGGTTCCAGGAATAACTAAAATCATAATTTTTATTAATTTTTTTTATTTCTTAGGGCGGTAGTGGACATTGGACTATAAATTACACAGGTACCAAAGGTTTCAATAACCCACTTTCTCGCTTGTAGGCTCTAAAACATTGAGTACTTTAATAACATCTTGTGTCCAAACTATTTAACCAACAAATTTCATTTAGGGGTAATTTTGTTAATCACCATTGGGGATGGTCATTAATTTGTAGTCCATTGCATTATCCCTCAGGATAACTAATATTTCTAGATTAAGGTATCTATATTTTTCTAACCTACCCAAAAAAACTCTTTTTTAGTCTAGACTAGGTTATCTAATGGATTATTTGATTAATCTATTTATCCATCTATCTACCCGTCTATCTATCTATCTATCTATCTATCTGTCTGTCTGTCTGTCTGTCTGTCTGTCTGTCTGTCTGTCTCTCTGTCTCTCTGTCTGTCTGTCTGTCTGTCTGTCTGTCTGTCTGTCTGCCTGTCTGTCCATCTATATATCTATCTATCTATCTAACCTACCTAGCCTAAAATGTTGTGTAGTTTGAAAGGCCAGGTAATCTAATAAATTTTTCTATCTATCTATCTAACTTACCTAGCCTAAATTGTTGTGTAGTATGAAAGACTAGATTGTCTAATGGATTGTTTGATTTATCTATCTATTAATTTATATAACTATCTATCTATCTATCTATCATTCTATCTAATTACCTAGCCTAAAATGTTGTGTAGTTTGAAAGGCCAGGTAATCTAATAAATTTTTCTACTATCTAATTTACCTAGCCTAAATTGTTGTGTAGACTAAAAGACTAAGTTATCTAATGGATTATATGATTTATTTATCTATCTACTTTCTATTTATCAATTTATCATTCTATCTTTCTATATATCTATCTATCTATCTATCTAACCTACCTAGCCTAAATTGTTGTGTAGTCTGAAAGACTAGATTGTCTAATGGATTGTTTAATTCATCTATCATTCTATCTATCTATCTATCAATATATCATCTATCTATCAATCTATATATCCATTTATCTATCTATCTAACCTACCTAGCCTAAATTGTTGTGTAGTCTGAAAGACTAGATTGTCTAATGGATTGTTTGATTTATGTTCTTCTATTTGGTGGGGTTGTAATAAATTGTCACAAGATACAGAGCTTGGGGCTTCACTTAACAGTAAACACAAAGTCACAGCATAACAAATAAACATCCTAAGAATAAAAATAGTTATTTCAGCATTATTATATATAGGTTTCAGCCTATTAATTTAAATTAAACATTAGAAGATTAAAACTAGTTTTTTTATCCCCGAAACTGGTATTTTCATATTCGTTGAAAAATTTCTAAGATATGATGATATATAATGATTTTTCAGTATTGCTGTTCTGAAAAGGTACTAATCCAGCGGATATTAATCAATTCCGAAGCCATACTAGAAAAAAGGTCAATATCATTCTTATTTCGAAATCTCATAAATTGTTATAAGAAAAACAACTTACAAAATAAGGAACTTTCCCTCAAACTGTCTGGCAAGCAAAGAAACCCCGTTTAGAAAATTAAAATATAGTATGGAAGATTTTTTCTTTATGTCTAACAATGCAGGGGTAGCATGAACCCAATATAACAGACACTGACACGATTTAAAGGAAAGCACTAAAGATTAAAATATTAAAAAGATTGGACACTACCTGTTTTTACTAATTAATCCAGGTTTTATAAAATTACCAAACAAAATTAAGCCAACAAGTGAAGAAAGGGGTTTTTAGAACTTTGGGTACTAGTAGGAATTACAGTCCAATTTTCCTTTTAAAGAGAAAAAAATACCTGAAACATTATTTCAATTATAGAATCGTCCTTTTACTGTTGATCTCTTGATAACAATGTTCTGTATTCCAGTCTTGTTTTATAACTTCAATTATAGAATTGTCCTATTAGTGTTGATCTCTTGATTACATTGTTCTGGGTCCCATTCTTGGTTTAGGGCAATTAAAACTGTTCCTTTTACTAAGAAATTATTACACTCACTTAATTAATAAATTATGCTATACATGATCTTTCAGTATGGCTGAGAGCCAGTTCTAATCCAGCCTATATCAATCAGTTTCGATGCCATACTGGAATAGTTATTTCTCGCATCGTATTATAAACGGCTTTCCGCGGATATAGAATGTACAATTATAAGATTAATACTAGTTTTTTTAGCCCCGAGGTGCCAAAGGCACCGGCTAAAAAAATGGTTTTAATCTTATGATTGTACATTTTTATATTCGTAGAAAGCTGGATATAATTCGATGCTAGACATAGTTTTTTCGTATGGATGAGAACCGGTTCCTATCCACCGGATTCGAATGAATACGAGAAAATACATTCTGGTAGAACGGAAGGATAGTTCAACCGACAGATAGTTAATAGTCAGTAGTTATGATTGACTATAAATTTTGTGAAATACAGTGTGTGTTTTTTATGAGAACTTTTTTGAAATCAATTTTACCCCAATTATAGTTATCAGAATTTAATGATTAACGACTTATTTTCTTCGTTTTTTATAACCATTTATAGAACATGGAAAAAATATTTCAGTTTTCATTTAAAAAGTACAGTAAAATAAAAAATTCAAAACTTAGGTGTCAACATCTAAAAAAGTTTTTAGCGCATTTTTCTTGAGCTCAAATTTCTACCCTTTGCAAGAAAAAAATTGGATTTTCAGTAGTCCACTTTGGGGGGCCAGTACTCCCTCCCTGGTTGAGATATGTATCTGTATCAATTTTTAACTCTGTATCCCAACTTTAAAGCGTTTTGCAGCCATTCTTGCAAAGGGAAGAAGATTTGAGCATGAGAAAAATGTGCTAAAATAATTTTTAGATGTTGACACCTAGGTTTTGAATTTTTTATTTTACTGTACTTTTTTAATAGAAACTGAAATATTTTTTTGATGTTCTATAAATGGTTTTAAAAAATGAAGAAAATAAGCCAATAATCATTAAATTCTAATAACCATAAGTGGGGTAAAATTGTTTCTTAAAAAGTTCTCATAAAAAAACACACTGTATATTCTGCGAATGAACATGAATGAAGAAATCGCATACAGACAAGGGTAAACTCAAAATCTCAAAAAAAAAAGTGGGAATATAAAAGCGGTGCTATTTGACTTGAACACTTATTAGAACTGTTATGAATTGATCCTTACGCAAAATCCACATTTTCACATGACAATAGTAATGCCTAGATTTACTACAAAAAAATATATATAAGTGAGTGTCTACCTAAATGGACGGCTAATTCTTTCTCAACCTGGATGTTTCATAGCATTCATTTTAAGTTAGGTTAAATACTACAGGATGTTTGTTTGTCTATCTGTCTGTGGGACCAAAGGTTCTTGCTAACTGATATGTTTCTCCTTTAATTTTAAGCTCTATATAGGTCCAGGGGAGAAATATAACTATTTTGGGGGAGAACACCACCCTCTCATCAAAGTGCCCCCCCCCCCACAAAGAGGGGGGGGGGATAACAAAAAAAAGGTACTTATTTTCTTTTTTCCTTCAAAGAAATGAAAAAAAAGTAAAATGGTATTTAAATTTTATTTATGAATACACTACAATAAATAGTTAAAACTTTTCTCTGTCTTTTCCGGTGCCTTCACGCATAGTACAATATTGAGCACTGATAATACTCCAACCCCCCTTCAAATTGTTTTTTGTGTGTTTAAATAGATTTATTATTACTTGAATCTTACACCTGATTATTATGTGCTTTGATAAGGTGAAACTTATAGTTGGAAAAAATAATGACCCCCCTCCATCCAACCCCTTTACACCATCTCCTCCTTTTAAATAAACAAGGATGACAGCATCTAAAAAAAAACAGCAAAAAACAATAAAATTGACCGATGGACAAATTAAATCATATACTGGATACTCATTGGTTATAGATTAGCTCCACTTATAAAAAAAAATAAAAAGTTGAGCTCAAGTTGCCTGATAATTTTAACATGTGAAACATGTGCAAAAGTTAACTCACACCTTCTTAGACACACTTTTGAATATTTTACTCTTGAATACAGTTATAAAATACTTTTGTATTTGGAGGGTGTAGGAAAATGTAAAAAAGGGGCATAAAATATCAAGTAAGATCTTGTACACGGCTGGACATGATGATATGATGGTTAAAAAATGTTCTGCTTAGAGAATACAAAATTTCTTTAAAACAAAATAGTTATTTATCACATCATATTATAGACAGCTTTCCGCGGATATTAAAATTAAAAATTATAAAATTAAAACCAGTTTTATTAGCCATGAAGGGCCAAACCCCAGGCTAACAAAACTGCGATAAATTTTAAGGTTTTTATTTCAGTATTCTTGCAAAGAAGTTGTATCAACTTTTTTTTTTATAGCTAGCCGGTCCTTTTAGTAAGTAGTAGATGTAAAATTTTTCATAGAATTCAGATATGCAATCGGTTTTTTTGTAGACCTCTTATTTTTTAAGTAATTTAAGTTTAAAAAAAAAAAATTAAGTCGATTTTAAGGTACTAAAATGCAACAAAAAAAAGAAAAAAAATGGCCATTATGAACAAAAATAGTAAGATCTTTAAATTGACACCTTACTTTTTCAATTCTGTCAGGTAATTATTGAAAAAATCGATTTTTTTAAACCCACGAGAATAAAAACTTTGAACTCAATTTTATCATTTCACAAGTAAAAAAATATGGGTTCATATATACCTTTAGAATCAGAAAAATATTACGAATCCATTGTAAGCAAAACTGAAAAAAAAAGTTTACAATATAGTATATAAACTACAATAAAAGGAATTATATGAAAATATCATATTATATTGTACAGGCAACGTCTTAACTTTTGAATTGGGTATAAAAATGGGAAGGGGGTATAGAGGGGGTAAAGAGGGGGTAAAAAAGGGAAGGCGATAGTGTTGCCAGAACAAAAAATACAATTGGCCATTTTTATATTTTTTTATTTTTTTACTTTTTTTCAATTTTGCTTACAATGGATTCGTAATATTTTTCTGATTCTAAAGGTATATATGAACCCATGTTTTTTATGTCTGTTTGAGAAAATATTTAGGTCTAAAGTTTTTATTAAACCGAGGTTAAAAAAATAGATTTTTTCAATAATTACTCAACAGAATTTTAAAAGTAAGGTGTCAAATTAAAGATCTTACTATTTTTGTTCTTACTGGCCATTTTCTTCTTTCATTTTGTTGCGTTTTAGTACCTTAAAACCGACTTAATTATTTTTTTAAAAAACTTAAATTACTTAAAAAATAAGAGGTCTACAAAAAAAAACGATTGCATATCTGAATTCTATGAAAAATTTTACATCTACTACTTACTAAAAGAACCGGCTAGCCATAAAAAAAAAAAGTTGATACACCTTCTTTGTCTGAAATACAAAGCTATTATACATATTTTTAGTATGGTTGATAAATGGTTCTAATCCAGTGGATATCAAGCCATACTGGAATACATTTATATATCCCTTGGTTCTCAAAGTATCTTTTCACTCAAAATAAATCTTTATTTTCCTTTTATATTTAATTCTTAACATTGAATTCAACGTATAAACTTTTTATAGAATAAAATAAGAATGAAAAGAAAGCATATAAATAAAATTTACAACATAGATTATTGTTGAATTATAGTTAAAATATTAAATCTTAAAATTCAATTTTCATTTTAATATTAAGCTTCACTTTGAAAGAGAATCGGTGAGAATCATATTAGTCCAGGGTTAAGTGAGATCTAAAGCTTCAGACATTCACATACACATACAATTACACAGACAGATATCCTTATTTACTAAGTATATTTGCGATAACTTTTATTTAATAGATTCTTCCAATTTTTAACATTTTCAAAACAGCCTGCTTTATTGCTTCAAGATCCATGTCAGATCTATATAGGAAATAAATGTCTATAAATGAGCTCAAGTCTTCCAAGGGAAGAATGTTTATAACTCATAGTGCTCCAATAATCCATAATAAACTCTCATTGCCCAGAACGATAATTCCCAATATTTTACTTTATTAAGAATAAATTCATTTTTTTATTTCATGTTGCTATTTACATAATATTGAAGTATTTAATTACTATTCTTAAAACAGAAAATTTAAATTCATAATATAGTAAATTTAAGAAAACTTAGTTTTAAAATAAATTGATTCTAGCGCCACTTTTAATGTGTTCAGATTTACAAACAAAAATTAAAAACATTTTAACCCTTTCATGACGGTTATATAAAAAAATATATATTGGAAAATAAATTAAATAATTCAAATTGCATTTTTGAAAGAATGAAAAAAGCATTGTTATAAATACGTATCTGAAGATTAAATAAAGAAATTAAAAGAAAAATGGAAGAAAAAGCAAGTGTGAGAGAGATTTTAAAAAACAAAAAACGATAAGGCAGAATGTTATTACGTTCATAGTATCAAAAGCTTTTATTATAAAATAAATAACTAAAATCAGCCAGACAGAATTCTAACGTAAGTAGTTGAACTTGAAGTAATCTTAATATGCAAGTTTATATATTTATATTTATTTTCTAATATTTCCCCTATGAATATACATTGACCCCCCTCCCAAAAAAAAGGGAATAGGAATTGTCAGGAAAATTTTAACAAAATCCATATTTCTAATTCTGAATATAAAAAAATGCATACCTAGCATCCAGGGGCTCTGTAATTAAAAGGGCAGAAAATGGCTAGAAAAAATAGCTTAAAACCATCTGAAAATGAAATAGCCTTATACCCTCATGAGACCTATTTAAAGCTTACCTAAAATTATGAACCCAATCGCTTTAGTAGTTATTGAGATTTAAACCTTCAGACAAAAAAAACTTTATATATTATTAGCGTTTGCCCCTTTATTATCTACGGACTAGAAAAAAAGCTTAAACCCATCCCAAGACTTAAATCTAAAAATTAAATAGCCTAAAACCATCACGGGACCGATGTTAAGTTTTTATAAAATAGAGAACCCAATCAGTTAAGTAGATTAGATATTAAGAATGAGACATTGAAATCGAATTGACAATATATTTACTTATATTTATTGTTGTATGTTGTAAATCATACAAAACTTGAATAGAAGCTAAGATAATAAAGTCTTCCCTGGAAATACTAAAAACTATACTGACAGGCCGACGGTAAAAATGTGTGGCCTCTAGACTACTGCAGACAGACTGACCGGCCAATTGAGATGTAGAGTTGGTGCTCATTGCCCTGTAAAATTTTACCCGGGAAAAAATCATCTTTCTATCAATCAAATGACCATCAGAGCATTACCGATAGACTGACAGACCAGGTAAATTATATAATGGATGCTTATTTGTAAAGGAGAACCATATAGATTCTGCGTTTATAGAGATCTTTAAATACAGACAGCCACACACACACACACAGCGAGATCCTGTTACTTTATTTTATGGACTAGAGGCTAGACTTCTAAAAAAATAAAAGAAAAGGCACATTTCCCTACAGAAATTGATGTCATATGGAGGGTTACATACAGACTAACCGACTAAATAAGGTATAGAGTAGATATTCATTTCTCAGGAAAATCTTCTCTAGAAAAAATCTATCGTCTATCTAATTTAGCATTTGATAAATAAAATTTTTACATTTTAAATTAAATGCCTTGCAGGGTATTTCCGACAGGCTGACGAAATAAGTAAATCACATATTGGATGCTCAAAGGTATAGAGTATATTCTCAAAAATTAAAGCCGTCTATCTTTAAGAGCAGATGAAGAATTATGTTTTACCCTCAGACGGACATTTCTAATTATAGAGGTGCTTTGCGTTAAAAAATGTATTTAATAATAATTAAGCAAGGACAGCCAAAGTAAGGTTTAGGGTGCTTTCCCATATCGAGTACATATCAAGCCTTGAAAATAAACTTCCATATTTTATAAATAAATTGTAAATTAGAAGGGATAGGTTTTTCCCATAAGCCTAACTCTTGCAGGGGGCCCTAACCCACCGAGGTTTACACTTGATGTGCCTTTACTCTTGATAGGATTAATTATAGAATATATAGAATTTCTAAGAAATTTTAAAGCTTAACAAGGATGACATCATTTATAAGTCCTTAGTAAAGCTAAAAAACATGGAAAGGTTTACAATAGAATTTATACAATATCTTTGATAGTAGATGCATATCAAAGCATTCCAACAGACGGGCGGACGAAGTAAGTTTTATACTGGATGATCATCAGCATGGGGATGTTTTTTTAATTCCAGCCATTTATCTTTAATAACTGAAGAGAAACTCATGTTTACTCCTTTACGGTTTTGTCAATAGAAATATATACAGTAAACTTTAATCATACATCTCTAAAACCATAAAACTTTAGCATAATGGACGGACTGACTGACAAAGTTAATTGAATATATGATGCTTTTTAGTCAGCGAAATCCTCACAGACAAATTTGCTTTCTATTTTTATTTTAAAGTAAAATATAATTCTGATTGTGTACCAGACAGACATACAAAGTTCATGTAAGATTTTCCGCTAAAATATTTATTTTATATAGCTACTATATAATTTGAAATATCCCTCTGTTTTTTTCTCATAACTCGGACCCTAAGGCGGCCTAAGGCCGCTTTTCACTTGTAATTTTATATAAGAATGTACATATATCACTTCCTCTGAATGAATGGCCGTCGCAAACATAGAAATTCTAATCAAAGAGCATCCATACTTTTCCAGTATTGCTTCGAAACCAATTAAAATCCGCTGGATTGAAACCGGTTCTCAACCATACTGAAAATCATGAATCGGATTGTATTACAGACAATTTTCCTAAATAATACATAAAATCATAAAATCAAGTGATTTATATAAATGTCTATGCTTGATCAAGATTCTGAGAGAATATATTTAATTTGTGTATGTGTTGGCAGATATCACAAAGGAGAACCATATAGGTTCAGTGGTTAGCAAGATCCTTCAGTACAGACAGACAAAGATCCTATAGAGTAGGTATGGTAATTAAAATAAATGTCTATTCCTGATCTAGGCTGTGTGAAAATATATTGAATTTGTGTTTGTATTGGTAGATATCAGCTATAGCAATGTTTTTGCAACAGACAAACATATATCCTGTTACTTTTATATGAGGATGCATAATACATCCTTTAAATGTATGGCTGTCGCAAACATATAAATCCTAATTATATAGGCTTGGCGTATATTCTATTTGGCATGGTGAAATTTTTATTTATTAGGCTTGTAGTCGTTTTCCTTGGCGAACATTTATATCTTATAGCACCTATCACCAAACCTCGTTGTCTGCAAATTGAAGTTTTCTTAATTTTTTTCTATGGAATAAAATAAATGTTTATTCCTGATCTAGGCTCTGTGCGAATATATTGAATTTGTGTATGTGTTGGCAGATATCACAATCTTCTAAGGAATTGGCACTACACTCTGATCACAAATTAAATGTACTTCAAATCAAATCTTAATTCAGTATTTAGTTAACTGCAGGGACGTTAAGGGATAAGATGATTTAGGAAAAATAAAGTTACACCTTCTGTAGATTTAATTATTGGTTGAAAAACAAACTACTCAAAAATTTTTGAAAGCACACAAAGTTTTGAGCTAATGAATAAGATATTGTGGTCTAAAAGGATGAGACAATGACAGATAAATTGATGTACATCCCCAATGCTGATACACAAAATTACCCCTTCTTTAGATTACAATTAGTCGATGAAACGTTTGAACACTCAACCAAATGAATTAACCAAAGTTGGTAAGCCAACGAATAAGAAAACATTATCATAAAACTTTGAAGACTAGTGTAATAAACAACCCAGTGTCCCCTTCCTCCATGACTTTGGTATATATATTCTCAGATTGTCACCAAATTGGTACCACGTCAAACACTAGATACGTCAAACAGTAGATGCGACAAACGCTAGACAGACAAACAGTAGATGCGTCAAACGCTAGACAGACAAACAATAGATACGTCAAACCCTAGACTACGACAAACAGTAGAATTTTTAAAGTGCGACAAACACCAGAAGCGACATTCACTAGAATTTAAACTTATAAAATATTCATAAATACTAAATTTATATTACTATCTTTTTAAGTTCATAAATACTAAATTTATATTAAATATCAATGCAGGGATCTAACAGGATAAGATAATGGCCGAAAAATCTAGGTACATCCCCTGTACCTCAACGTTTTTCTTGTTTAGGGATGGGGATATTTCTACAATTATTTTTTTAAGAGAAAAAAAATCTTGCTTTATTATTGCTGCACTACTTACATATGTTATTGTCCTTGTCTTTGAATCAGTACAGCAATTCATGTGGGGTAAATTGGGGGTTAGAAAAGGGGAAGGCAGGCATTCCTAATTTAAATTTTAATGAAGGTGTTGTCACCCCTCTACTTAAAATAATTATTGCTTTATAATTTTAGTCATTAATAGATAATATAAATTTGTGGCAGGTTATTGACAAGATTTGAGTAATAAATACCAATTTCATTAGAAAGAATGAACAATCACATAAATGTCTAAATATTTGGGCTCGGCAGCTGTATTTTACCAAAGTTATATGAATTTACCTCCTAATTTTTGCAAAACATAGCAATTATGCAGCTGCCAGTAAGTTGAAAATCCACATCTGCAATAAGTTTAAATATCTGCAGCCGCTGCTAAAATAAACAACTGGTGCCTGTAAGATCTCTAGCTGCCTATTATAAGAATCTATATAATGCGCAGATTTGAGGATGGGGGGTCAGTTTTATTGGAAGGGTGGAGATTTCCTTCACAAAATTAGTTAAAAACTTTCCATTGACCTATATGAAGCTTCACTGTAAAGAATAACCATATCGGTTCAGCAGTTAGTGAGATTCTTTGCTACAGACAAACAAGCTTATTTCCTTTTTATTTAAAAAGAAATATTTTTTTTTTTTGGGGGGGGGAGTTGTTTTATTGGATGGGTGGAGATACCCTCCACAAAATTATTTAAATACCTTCCCTGGACACATATGAAGCTTCACTGTAAAGAAGAACCATATCAGTTCAGCAGTTTGTAAGATCGTTTGTTATAGACAAAAAGTATAATACTTTATATAATAGGATTAATTCTAGCGTTTGTCGTATCTATTGTTTGTCGCCTTTAGAAAAAATCTAGCGTTTGTCATATTCTAGTGTTTGTCAAATTCTAGCGTTTGTTGTATCTACTATTTGACGTATCTAGGGTTTGTCTGTCTACTGTTCGCCTGTCTAGTGTTTGTCGCATCTACTGTTTGACGTATCTAGGGTTTGACGTAGTACCCACCAAATTAACTCAAATGTAAAGTACATTCCTGTAGTTAGCTTAATAAAAAGATTTGTAACTCTAAGCACTAGAGATCCAATATTTTGTCCTGGTAGATTTTCTCTGCTACTATTACACTCACTATCTATCATATTTTTGAAATAATATTCATATCCTATAATATAAAATAGTAAATTTTTTTTGTCTGAAGCTTACTTTTTCAATGATTCATGAACTAATTTAGTTCTCCAATTTAGAGAAGCTTAACATAAGTCCCAGAGTGGTTTTAGGCTATTATATTTTAAGATTGAAGTCTTGGGATGGTTTGTAGCTATTTTTTCAATCTGCAGTAAGCAGCCTCTAGATGCTAGAAGCGAAGCAAATTGTTTATATATAAACAAGGATGACAACACACAGCTAGCTTAAGCCAGGTACAGGTTTACCTGAGCATACGAAAGAAACTAACTAGCAGGGGTGTTCTAGGAAGGTATTGTGAGTTCATAACCACTCTTACTTAAATCGTAGCTGTACCTTCCCTACTATGATTTTTTTCAAAATACATATTCTTGGCTGCTGGGTTTCAATTTTTCTTTCTACTATAATTATGAAATAAATTGCTTGTTTCAGCGATCTAGTTTACAAAGTTTAAAGATCAAATCTAACTGTTAACTGGATATTTCAATCATATAATCCAACCCATCAATAAAAAATAATAAAAAAGATTCATATTCTTTTACTAATTATACAATTTTAAAGTAGATACTTTCAAAGTTATGGAATCTACATTTAGGCTATTAAACCATCCTTGTCTTTAATTTAAATGATGAAAGCAATGATAAAAGCCTGGTGAATCTGTATTTATTGTCCCAGAATATTTCTGAGACAATTCTGAAACACCTAGTCTATTTTTCATTTCACTACTGCAAATCATATCTTTGAAGTCAAAGATAAATAAGATTATTTTAAATGTAAATATCTAAGCTATAATATGTCTGAAACAAGTAAACTGAAGAAACCTTACACTAACAGGCAAATATGGCATGGTCTGTGTCCATTGTAGCAAATAAGATAAGGAGAGTAGGTGATACTGAAATAGTTTACATAGTATATTTAATTCTCAAAAACGCGCGGTTAGAGCTATACTACTCAACAAGAACAAACTTCTTAGTAGAAAATATATTTCACTTTATTCAAGCCTACTCAATTTCAATCATGTGAGAGTTTCTGTATATTTAATGAATGTGAATTATAAATACCTGTCTTAGAAGAATATTAAAGATATTTTATCCACAAATTATTTCTAATACTGACCTCTGGAACCTTACCAAACAACCCCCCGTACATACCCAAATTAAGAAAAGAAAATATAGATGGATAGGACATACTCTGCAGCGACCTATAACCGAGGTACAACGAGAAGCTTTGACCTGGGAACTAAAAGGCTCTAGGCGGCGTGGTGCACCAAAGCTTACCTGGAGACGCAAGCTCATGTCTGAACTCAGAGAGCTAGACAAAACCTGGGAGGAGATTGAAGCCTCGGCACAAGTCAGAACATCTTGGCGAAGATTCGTGAACAGCCTAAGTCCCCCTGTTGGATAATATGGCTGTAAGTAAGTAAGAATTATAACATTAACAACTGTGTTTCCAACTGACACACGCAGTACATGTTGAAATTTCTTCTGCCAAAAAAATATTGGTAATTTAACTAAATTACCTGCTATGCTTAATTATGAAGATCTTATTCTGCAAAGAAATACCTGTTCAGATGATAAACAGAGCAGAAATGTAATTGTAATATTTGTTTGACTGCAAGACCCCAAAGATTGAAAAAAATACAGGTCTGTATAGATGATCTGAATTAGTATGTATAATAATATCAGATTCTAAATAATAAAACACCTTAAAAAAGAAGATACCTTCTTAATAGTTTGATACCAGAACATATTTCTTGTTTGGTGAACAAACTATTAAAGGTATCTTCTTTTTATAAGATGTTTAACAAACCTAGTAATAGTGTCTGACTGATTATGACGTAAGAAAAAAAATTAGCCAATGAGAGGCCACTATAAATTTTACCATTGGTCAATAATGACCTCTCATTGGCTAATTTTTTTTCTTACGTCATAATCAGTCAGACACTATTACTGGGTTCGTGTTTAACAATATGATTAGATGATTGACTTAAATCACATTGATGATTGATACAAGAACCTGTTTGTTCAACAATCATCAATTTAATTTGAGTCAATCATCTGATCATATTGTTAAACATGTACTGATATTACCTGTCAGAAACTCTAAAAACTAAAAATTAAATATAATAAATATGTAAACTATTTCAGTATCACCTACTCTCCTCATATTTTTTGCCACAATTGACACATACCATACCATATTTACCTGTTAGTGTAAGGATTATTTAAGTTTACTTCTCAAATTATAGCTTAGATGATTAAGTTTAAAATAATCTTATTTATCTTTGACTTCAAAGATATAATTTGCAGTAGAGAAATGAAAAATATTCTGGGACAATCTGATACAGATTCACCGGGCTTTTATCATTGCTTTCATCAATTAAATTAAAGATAAGGATTTTTTATTAGCCTAAATGTAGGTTATCTACCTTTGAAAGTATCTACTTTAAAATTGTATAATTAGTAAAAGAATATGAATTTTTTTATTATTTTTCATTGATGGATTGGATTATATGATTGAAATATCCAGTTAACAGTTAGATTTGCTCTTTAAACTTTGTAAACTAGCTTGCTGAAATAAGCAATTCATTTCATAATTATAGTAGAAAGAAAAATTGAAACCCAGCAGACAAGAAAATGTATTTTGAAAAAAAATCCTAGTAGGGAAGTTACAGCTACGATGTAAATAAGAGTGGTTATGAACTCACAATACCTTCCTAGAACAACTCTGCTAGTTAGTTTCTTTGGTATGCTCAGGTAAACCTGTACCTGGCTTAAGCTAGCTGTGAACATTAAAAAACCGAAATTCTAAAATCAGAAGGAAGGACAAACGAACAATAACTCTTGTAGAGTGTTATAACAACCATATGACTAGTATAGCAACATCACTTTTTATTGTCTGCAATATACTGGGCCTACACCCCTTTTGATTTTGGTTTAAGCGGGTGTCAAAAATCACAGGGAAGCAACATTTTTGGTGCGCTCCACGCACCCCTCTACCCCTGGTAGAACCCTGTGTTTGCCACATTAAAATAAAACACTAGAGGGGGAAGGGGTTAAATAAAATGTATGTCCCTATCCCAAGAACCTTGTACCGACTCTCAATTGGATCTTTGAAAATCAACCAATGGTGTCAGGAATATTAAAACACAGCCAAGTAGCAGAAAACAATTTGCTAGCAGACGAAAAAGGCCCTTAACAGAGGGATTCAGGTAGCTGTCTGGTTATACATCTATATTTTAATTTATTGTATATCTGTACAGTGTCGAACCATTTATATAAACCCGCCACAAAAATATAAATTTTCAAATGAATATTATTATATTTGCCTGTATTACTATAATTTATCTATCCAACCCTTTTCTCCCCAGAGAAACAGATAGACAAACAGACTGACAAACAGACAGACATACAGACAGACAAACAGACAGAAAAACAGACAGACAAACAGACTGACAAACAGACAGACAAACAGACAGACAAACAGACAAACAAACAGACAGACAAACATACATGGAAATGATAGTAGGAGAGGTAACCATTTATATAAATTTTCCATGAATATTATTATATTTGCCTGTATTTGTATAATTTGTCTGTCCACCAGTTTTCTCCCCAGAGAAACAGATTGACAAACAGACAGACAAACAGACAGCCAAACAGACAGACAAACAGACAGACAAACAGACAGACAAACAGACAGACAAACAGACAGACAAACAGACAGACAAACAGACAGACAAACAGACAGACAAACAGACAGACAGACAAATAGACAGACAATTAGACAGACAAACAGACTGACAAACAGACAGACATACAGACAGACAAACAGACAGAAAAACAGACAGACAAACAGACTGATAAACAGACAGACAAACAGACAGACAAACAGACAAACAAACAGACAGACAAACATACATGGAAATGATAGTAGGAGAGGTAACCATTTATATAAATTTTCCATGAATATTATTATATTTGCCTGTATTTGTATAATTTGTCTGTCCACCAGTTTTCTCCCCAGAGAAATCAGAGTTCTGTCAGTAGAAAAAAATATATCATCAAAATATGTTTTTTTTTATACAGGGGTCTAAAAAGATAATACAATGGCCGATAAATTGATGTACCTCCTAAATTATGATACACAAAATCATTCTTTCTATAGATTAGAATTAGTAGCTTTATTATCAACTTAATGAACCAACTAAAAAAAAGTGCCCAAAGTTCTTTAAATAAGAAAATATTTGTATAAAGCTTTGTGCACTAGTATAATAAACATTTATTCACCTTTCTCTCGGTCAAAATATGTTTTTTTAACAAGGATGACATCAAACCACTTGTATATATTAATGTTAAAGGATAGAAAAAATATAGTTCTTTTGTTGACCATTAGGTTCTTATTAAAGATTTTTGAAGATAATACAATAGATGATTTATTTATAATCATAGTTCGCCCCTCACTAAAATAAACATAATTAATACATCAGAGGTGGATTCTTAAAAAAAAACTTTTTGGCTCACTGTCTCACTAAAATTAGTGAGGCACGCTAAGTATTTTTGTGAAAATCCTTCAAAATCGCATTTAAAATCTACAAAAAATAAACAAAATCTTATGTTAATAACCCTTTTATGATTTTTAAATTTCTGTAGATTTTTTATGTAATTTTGGAGGATTTTTCACAAAATTTTTTAGCGAGCTTCACTCATTTTAGTGAGACAGTGAGCCAACAAAATTTTAAGAATCCACCTCTGTAGTATAATATTGTAGGTGAAAAGGTTTGAGCACATTAGAGCTCGTGTTTATATATAACTTTGGGTACCTATGTAATAAACAGTCCAATGTCACCACCCTCCCTAAAACTGGCGCGTTATTTTCTTGCCATATGTTTTAAGTTTGGCCAGTGTTCTACTTTATTTAAACTTACTATCAGCTATGCCCCTAGAGGCCTCTAGCGACACTTAATTTTTTTTAATATCTACATTAAGAAATAATTTGTCAATGTGAACCTAGTAAAAGTGTCTGACTCTGATTATGACGTAAACAAAATTAGCCAATGAGAGGTCACAATAAATTTTACCATTGGTCAATTACTGTGTATACTGGCTTCTCATTGGCTAATTTTTTTTACGTCATAATCAGAGTCAGACACTTTTACTAGGTTCGTCAATGTATTCATGTTTTTTTAAACCAGCGGCGCTGCATAGTTTTAAAATATTTTTTTTTTTGGGGGGGGGCAGTAAAATTACATTTAAATCTTCCAAGGACCTGTGCAAGGCAACACAATAAAGAAAAACCATTTAGTTCAGCGGTTATCGAGATCCTTTGGTAAAAACAGCCTTTAAGATTTTGTAATCCTTGTTTTATGATGATGTATTACTGTTACCTATTCAGCATATATAAACAGGGATCTCAGAGGTTAAGAAAATGGTGGATAAATTTATGTACCTTTCCAATAATTACACACAAAATTACCCATCTGTAGGTTACAGATAGTGGTTGAATGTTTGGACACTCAACTTAATGAACCAACCAATCAAAATTCAAAAAAAGTCCCCAAAGTTGTTGAGCCAACGAAAAAGAATTCATTATCTTAAAACTTTGGGACTAGTGTAAAAAACAGCCCATTGTCCCCTTCCTCCCCGATACTTAAACTAAAACTAAAGGAAAAAGTTAAAATTTTTCATAAAACTTTTTAAGCCCTTCATAAATGTTGATAATGTTTTATGTTTGATAGGGGGGATCTTTCAGGGATTTTAAGGGATAAGACGATTAATTGATTACATTCCCCATGATGATAAACAAAATCATCTTTATGTAGACTGAAAGTATAGGTTGAAAAGTTTGGACACTACAATTATAGAATAAAACAATCAAAATTCAATAAATGCGACCACAGTTTTTGGGCCAAGGAATAAGATAACATGGTTATAAAACTTTGGGTACTAGTGTAATTAACGGTCCAATGTCCTCTCACTCCCTGGGGATAAGCTGTTTTCGACCCACTTTTTAAAAAGCAAATAAACTCTATAACTTACTTTGTCTATCTGTCTGTCTATCTATACTAAGCAGAGAGGTGGGGAAAGTTGGACTGTAAATTACATTTTGTGAAATTTTGGTTCGACAATAAACCAGCATTATCCAATCTCTTCAACTAATAATTTTAATCTACAAAAGGAGCAATTATGTTTATCATCATTGTAGATGTGTATCAATTGGTCATCCATTGTCGTATCCCCAAAGATCCCTGGTCCTTAGAAGAGGGAAGAATGTGACTTACTCAGCTTCTATTAAAGATAGATAATGTCTCTTTCTTTGGTTATTAGTTATCTATAATATATTTTGCAGTATATCTTCGAAACCAATTAAGAACCGGTTCTCTCAGCCATACTGAAAAATCATGTATAACATCGGATTGCAGACAATTTTCCACAAATATTAAAATAAAAATCATAGAATTAGTACCAATTTTGTTAGCCCAGAAGATTGAAATTTCATTTAAATATCAGCGGAAAGTTGTCTATAATACCATGCGATAAGTAACTATTATAGTAAACTGTTTATTTTAAAAAATAGATATATATCAATGTGCTATTCAAGGATATTGTCATCCTTGTTATTTACTAACTTTCACTTTTTCATAAATCTTAATTTAAACTTTTTTTGTTTGAATAACGACTAAAGAAAATAATTTTTGACCTAGTTGTTTTAGGGATCTTAAGGGATAAGACAATGATGTTCACACTCTGTGATGCTAAACAAAATTACCCCTTAAATTGAAATTATTAGATGAAAAGATTTGATACTGCAAATTTCTTTAAACAACAAATGAAGATTAATAAGAGTAACCAAAGTTTTTAAGCTAACAAACTATGAGTACAAGTATAATTTTCAACTCACTCTTTCAGTTACTTTCTTTTGACAAGTAAAGACAAACAGACAGATAGAGCTTTAAATTAGATATTCATATGCAGACCTATATATATTATAACAGCCTATAAAATCACATTTACTAGAGCTTACAAATGTAAACACAGATAATATAGAATATCAGCTTAAAATCGTTTAGTGCTACAAGTATCACCATGCAACGTTTTAAATTAAAAGGACAATTATAACATGCCTAAACTATCTATTATAGAGTTGCTACACTTTCTAAATTATTCTAACTTTTACACCAATCATCATTCACAGTTGAAAATCGATAGGACAATTCTAACATGTCTAAATTAAAGAAAGCCGTTACGAATAGAAAAAGCTTCGTCTATAAAAAGTATCAAAAGTCATTTATCACTGTAAGAGAGGGCCTGTCAAATGGGCTGTTTTTAACACTAGTACCCCAAAGTCTTATAGTAATGTTTTCCATTCGTTTGCTTCAAAACTTTGGGGACTTTAGTGAAATTTGATTGGTTGATTAATTAAGTTGAGTGTTCAAACGTTTCAACCACTAATTCTAATCTACAGAAGGGATAATATTGTGTAACATCGTTGGTGATGTACATTGTACATCAATTTATCAGCTATAGTCTTATCCCTTTAGATCGCTGCAATTACCAAATATTGAATGCTAAACAAATCAAAAATGGTCCATTAAACATTTAGATAAATACATTTAACTAGAATTTATGCTGATATAAAGTCAGCAAAAGTTAATAAATATAAACTTTTCTGTAATTTTCTTTCTGTAAAGTTCAGGAAGGGTTGGGAGGGGGGGGGGGTTGGAATTGGACTGTAATTAATATTGGTCCAAAAAACTTTATAAGCATATTATCTCATTCGTTAACTGATATGGTTCTCCTACACATACACTGTAGTCTCTCATAGGTCCTAGAAAGTTACCTTTTGGTAGAGTGTACCACCCCCGAACCCCCTAAAAAATGTTTTTGAAACTTCAAGAGAAAATGAATTCAACCCTCCACCACCTAGAGAGGCGCCTACCTTGAGGCCTTCAGGGGCATGTCCGCTAGCAATTTCATATTCTAATGATATATTTTCCTGAGTATAAGAATTATTCGCAGAAGTCTTCTGATCTACACCTCTTTTCTTCCTCCCCAGCATGGGTAGAAACATGAGCGTGTTGGCACTGTTGGCATTATTGTTATTATTCCCAATATTTATATTGATATCATTGTTATTGTTATCGTTATTGTTATTGTTGTTGTTGTTATTGTTGTTGTTTATGTTGGAGGCCAGGGTCCCAGCCAGTGATATTGTTCCTCCTGTAAAGTTGCAGTTGACTTTTAAAATTGTGGTTATTTCACGTTGGCTGAGTCCGTTAGTCAATCAGTCAGTCTGTAATTCTATAGGGAAAATGTGATTTTCTCAGCTGTTAATCATCATACACAGTTGGTTTTATTGTATAGACTCCCTATACCTTTGAGCATCCAGTATGTCACTTACAAAATACAAAGATTATAAAAGATAAAAATATGTGATAAAGGTTACATGAATGTGATAAAAGGTTTTAACAAATGCTCTTTAAATCTCCTTTTCCCATGATTGTTGTGCCTATCTGCTTACGGTTGTGGTCATCCTTGTTTTAAATTAATTTATATTGGAAATAAAAGGTAAGGCTATTTATTTCTTCCACTGGTCGCCACTGCCAGTGCTGCCAATAAAACATGGATTTTTAAATGTTTGAAGTTTTTACGTATTATTAATATTATTTTTTTCTTCATATGTTTACCGAAAATTAAAAAAGTGATTGTGATTTAAAGATTTAAAGTTGTGGCCACGCGTAGCCAATTTGATATAAAGATCGCTATTAGGTTAATGGCTGTACCTCTGGCAACGGCAACGGCTACGCATTTAAAGATCCTGCTCTAACATAAAGTGAAAAACAAACAAAGAATAAATACCCCCTATTATTTCAATTTGATTTAAAAACAATATTAGGGGTGGGGGGCTTCACTGGAAAATCATGTATAGAAGGATATATTACAGACAATTTTCCAGGCACAGCAAAATGAAAACCTTAAAATCAATAAATAAATCATATAATTTTTTATTTTAGTATCTGTGGAAAGCTCGGATATATAACTATTAAAACTATGAACACTCTAAACAAATTTCAGCTTTTGCATTGCTAGCAACTTCGGATGAAGCTCAAGAAATACTTTTCTGTTTGTCAATCCATAAACTTTGCTACTTATGTATTTTGTCATCCTTGTTTATAGCCAAATTTAAATACTTTAAAAAGTCAACTATTCCTAGAAAGTTAAGAAAAGTAAATGTAGAAATTCCACCTCCACCAGAATCACATCCAGCCCCCTGTTTCATATATATATTGTTCATTTGTATCAGGAAGGTCAGGGAGGGGACATTAAAAGCTGTTCATCACTCTAGTCCCCAAAGTTTTATAATAACGTTTTCTTATTCTTTGGCCTATTAACTTTGGTGACTTTATTAAATTTTTGTTGGTTGATTAATTAGGTTAAGTGTCCAATCGTTTTAACTACTATTTGTAAGCTACAATATGGGTAGTTTTGTGTATCATTATTAGGAATGTACATCAATTTATCGACCATTGTCTTATCCCTTTAGATTTCTGATTTTATATACTCCAAGGATTTTGATTTTACCCCTTACATGGATCATAATTATTGGAGGAAAAGTTGGTACATTACAATCAAACTCTCCACAAAGTCTAACTCAATGAATGAGATAGATATCCTATTATATAAAGTAGTAAGCTTTTTTGTCTGTAGCGAGGGATCTCTTTAACCGCTGTACCAATATGGTCCTCTTTTACAGTGAGGCCTCTTATAGGTCCTGAGATTATTTTAGGTATTTTAGTCTTTATAAAAGTTCTTGGTATTGTTTTAGGCTATGACATTTAATATCGCTTAGAATATAGTGCCCCTAGATGCTAGGGGCGCACTCGCTATTATATATATATGTAACTTTAAAGATTGGTTTGTGCTTCGCTACTTATGAATGCTTTTATTCTTGTTTTATATTTAAATGTAAGTAAAGGAGAACCATAAATGTTCAGAAGTTATAGAGATCCTTCGGTGCAGACAGACACAAAGATCCAGTTACTTTTATATATGGATAAGTTCTAAATGAACAATATTTTCCTTAGATTTAACTTCTTCAAAAACAACGTATTTTCGTCCAACTATAAAATACATAAATGAATTATTAAAGTACAGAAATAATCCAGATATCTTAATGATAATAAACAAAATTACTCTTATTCAAAAGTTTTGACGATGTAAGATAAAACCAACAAATTAAAATTCAATTAAACTCTCCAAAGTTTTGAGCTAACAAAGTCAAATATTACATAAATATTAGTTGTTGTCTAAAAAGTTAAAATCCGCATGCTGAAACGGACGTATAGACTTTTTAGTAAGCATTATAAAGTTGCTATGCATTTTAAATCGTATTATGTTGTTAAAGAAACCACTTTGCAAAGTTTGAAATCGATAGGACAATTCTAACATGTATTAATTAACAAAAAAAGATCTATTGTTACGGACGGACGTACGCACAGACTGACCCTAATTATAGAGAGTAGCTTTGCTTTAAAAATATCTAACCTGATGTATCCACCTGCAAAGCGTTAACTTTTCCGCCAATGAAAACAACCAACACAAGAACACTTTTAATCAGTATACCAGCATGTATCCCAAAACTTTTCATTTCATTTTTCACTTTCATTCAAGTTACATAAATTTTGACGGATTTTTTTAAACTTTCACCGTGCATTTTTTTCACATCACTTTTACTTGGTGTAATGGCTATTTGGACTTTCTTTCGTCTACTGTGTATTGGTTTGGTTGGTTTGATGCCTTTTTTACTGTTATCATTGCAGGGAGGGAGGGGACAATGGCCTGCTTATTACACTAGTCCCCAAAGTTTTATAATAACGTTTTCTTATTCGTTGGCTTATAAACTTTGGAGACTTTTATTGAATTTGATTTGTTAGTTCATTAAGTTGAGTGTTCAAACGTTTCAACCCCTGATTGTAATCTACAGATTAGATATTTATGTGTATCATCATTGGGGTGGGGATATATGTTAATTCATCAGCCATTGTGTTATCCCTTTAGATCCCTAGTTATCATCATACGCTGCTTTTTAACAGTTAATTTTGTCTTACTTTCACTTATGATGTTTGAAAAGGTGTCTCAAAATATTAAATATTTTTAATAATGCTAAAAGATAGTAGAAATAAATTTAACTAAATAGCCTAAAACTTTTGTGAAACTTCCTAGAATGAATATTTTACATAGGTTTTGGGCAGGTTTTTGACTATTTTTTGGAGGGTATGTTAAAAAAATGCATTTAGATGGTTTTAGGCCTGAATTGGTCAAAAATAACTTTTTTAATTTTTATGTTTACGGTGGTTTTAAATAATTTAGATGTCGTTTTATGTTATTCTTTGTAAAAAGCAAGAGCAAAAACTATTAAAATCAACAAATTTTTGAGATACCGTTAAAAAAACCGTATATAATATGTGATGTAAAAAAATACGCTTTTCTCCTTTTACTTTCATTGAACTTTTGTAAACCAGGGATCTAAAGGGATAAGACAATGGCCGATGAATTGATGTACATCCCCAATGATAATGCACAGAATTACCCCTTATGTAGATTTAAATTAGTGGTTGAAACGTTTGAAAAATTAAACTTGTTAAACCAACAAATCAAAATATATTAAAAGTCCCCAAAGTTTTCAGGCCAGCGAATAAGAAAACGTTATTAAAGAAACTGCTTTGTCCCCTCTCTCTCTTTAGTAAATAGCTTTGAGATTATTTAATTTTCTCTTTGGCGCTTTGACAGTTTGTTTATGTTTTGTTATAAAATTGTTATGGAATATGTATGTAATACAAGGATGCCAACATCCATAAAAGCTAAGCACTGAAACGGTAGGACAAACGAACATTAACATTTGTATAGTATCAGAACTGAATAATAAGAATATAAATATATAAGAGTCGGATTAAAATTGTAAGTAAATTTGTTGAAAAACTGCTTGATACAGGATAATGTTTATGGACATACTTATATTTTTAGAACTTTATTATATAGTTGCTTTGCTTATGAAATTATACTTTGTTGTCCCAGGAATTAATAAACCAAAAATCAGATCAATCGGATGATTAGATAACATAAAAATTAGTTGTTAAAAAAGTAAAAAATCGACATGTTTAAAATGGACGTACGGACATTCTGGTTATGATTATTAAGTTGCTACGCTTTTTAAATCGTACCTAACTAATAAAGGAATCACCATGCAAAGTTTGAAATCGATAGGACAATTCTAACATGCCTAAATTAACGAAAAAAGCTATCCGTTACGGACGGACGGTTGGACGTACGGACGGACCGAACCTAATTATAGAAAAGCTTCGCTTTTAAAAAGTATATACGTAAGTTTTATAAATGAAATTTTTAAAAAATATTACTAAAAAAAAATAAAAAAAAACTTTGATACAAAATACCAATAAATATTTGAACTAATTATAAAGATATTGTATAATGTATAATATATAAAATTTAATCATTTAATCAATTTATCTATCTATCCAACTACAAAATAATCTATCTATTAATCCATCTATCTATCCTTCTATCCATCCATCTATCTTTCTATCCATCTATCTATCCTTCTAATTAATTATCTATCTATCTGTCTATCAATTCATATTCCTATGTATTTGAAATCATTTGAAACATAAAAAAAGACCATTTTATTAATTATTATATCTATCTAATTCTAACTTTACCCTATCTATCAATAAAAAATTATATTTTATCATAATTTTCAGTGTGACTTTGAAACCGATTAATATCCGCTTGATTAGAACCGATTCTCAGTCATACTGAAATAGTATGTATAGCATTGTTTTATTGACAATTTTCCACAAATTTTGAAATGAAATTCATAAAATTAATACTATTTTGTTAGACCGGGGCCTTTGGCTCCCTGAGGCTAACAATGCTGATTTTAATCTCATAATTTTTTATATCAACATCCGCGGAAAGCTGTCTATTTTACAATGCGATAAATGACTATTATAATTTAAATTATTGAAATTTCCTGTCACATGGCTTCAATATGTTACCAGCAGTCTGAAAAAAAGGAATCTTCATTTTAAATCCACTTAAAAACAGGGAGAGAAGGGACATTAGCTGTTTATTACACTAGTCCCCAACGTCTATTACCGTTTTCTTACTTGTTAAAACATTATAACAACACTAATAACTTTTATTGATTTTTGATTGGTTGGTTCATTTAGTTGGGTGTCCAAACGTTTCAACCACTAAATTTAATCTACAGATCAATCTACGTCAATTTATCGGCCATTGTTTTATCACTTTAGATCCCTGATTAACAATACAATGTATGATAACAAGAATGCCAACATCCATAAATAGCCAAGGATCTAAAGGGATAAGACTATGGCCTATGAAATGGTGTAAAATCCCAATTATGATACACAAAATACCTCTTTCTGTAGATTTCAATTAGTTGTTGAAAAATTTGGGCACTCATATTAATGTACCAGCAAATCAAAATTCAATAAAATTCCTCAAAGTTGTTAAGGCAACAAATAAGTAACATTTTTTTACAACTTTTGGGACTAAAATAGCAATAAATAAATAGCAAACATCAACAAAAAACTCTTACAAATAAAAACTAAAAAAGTCTGTCCAAACGTTAGTCAAGTGTCAAAAACGTATGATGAACGGACATATACAAACGCTGTTTATAAAGTAGCTTCGCTACTATAAACAAAAAAGGTCTAACCTGAATATCTCCATTGACAAAGAATGCCACGGGATGGTTGTTAGGTCCCCCAACTCCGACTTTCCCAGAATAATAAATTCCATCCCCTCCAGATTTGGACCAAACTGCGCCCTCCGTTGAATCAGCCTAAACATAAAAGTATTTTCCTGTAACGGGGATTTGGTTTAGGTTGCTAAAATAGACATTTCTCAGTTGGGTGAAAAACAGTTCTAATCAAGCAGATATTAATCGTTTTCGAATCCGTATTATTTCATACCATTTCTCTGTTTATTCATGTCTTTCAGTTTTTATATAATTATTTTCATTTACTTATTTATCTATCTACATATTCATATAAGTATCTGTCTATTCATCTATCTTTCTATCTATTCATCTAACCATCTATCTATTCATATATTTATGCATCTATCTAATCTTCTATCTTTCTATCCATCCACCAATTTATATCAATGAATCAACCCATTTATATTCTTCATTTATCTATACATCTATCTATTCTTCAATTTAATTATATAACTGCTAGCGGTTTCGCCCCTAGCCTCTAGGGGCTTGGGCCCCAAGAGGTTTGATCAAACCAACTTTTCGTATTTTAAATTTAAAATAAGAATGTAAAAAAAAATTTCTTGGGGGGGGATTTTTTTTTTGGGGGGGGGAGGGGTAGTCCACTCCACTATTTTAATTTCAGTTTTAAAAAGAAATTATTTTTTTTTGGGGGGGGAGAGGTATTTTTAATTTTTTAAGGGGGGTTGGGGGTGTACCACCCCCCAAGAAAAGAAAGTTATAAACCTTCCCGGGACCTATGAGAAGCTACCCTGTAAAGGAGAACCCGATCGGTTCAGCGGTTAGCGAGATCAAACAAACAGACAGACAAACAAACAGACAGACAGACAAACAGACAGACATCGTTCTATGTACTTTGGATGATAGTTATATTTTCCCACCTTTCTGTCAATTTATCAATCCATATATCAATAAGCTTATCTATCCGCCAATTTTATTCAACTATCTAACCATCCATCTAACAACCAGCCTATCTATCCATATATCATTGTATCCAACTATACTCTATCTATCTATCTATCTGTTATATATTTTTCTCAAATTGTCCCGGGTTTGAAACGCGTTTGATGATTCTATCACTAGTCCTAACACTGGTCAATGTAACTATCTATCTATCTATTTTTAAACTATCTATCCATCTATATATTTACCTCAAATTGTCCCGGGTTTGAAGCGCGTACGATGATTCTATCACTAGTTCTAAAACTGATTTCTAGTTTTTTTATTAGCTATGTATCTATGTATTCACCTCGAATTGTCCCGGGTTTGACGCGCGTACGATGATTCTATCACTAGTCCTAACACTATCTATCTATCTTTCCATCCAACTATACTCTATCTAATTGTTTGTTTCTATCTATCTATCTACATATTTACCTCAAATTGTCCCGGGTTTGAAGCACGTACGATGATTCTATCACTAGTCCTAACACAGGTCAAAGTCATTGCCTGTCTATCTATCTATCTATCCATCTTAATATATGTAACTATCTATCTATCTACATATTTACCTCAAATTGGCCCGGGTTTGACGCGCGTACGATGATTCTATTACTAGTTCTAACACTATCCATCTATATTTCCATCCAACTATACTCTATTTATGCTATTTGTTATCTATCTATCTATCTACATATTTACCTCAAATTGTCCCGGGTTTGAAGCGCGTACGATGATTTTATCACTAGTCCTAACACTGGTCAACGTAACGGCCTGTTGTCCTTTAGCCAAAACGGCTTCCACGGCAATTACCAACAGAAAATATCTAAAAGGAATTCACAATATAATATGGTATGAATCGCATTATAGACATTACTCTGTGGATACTAAAATGAAAAATTGTCAAAACGCCCCTCATTTTTACCAATTTATAAATTGCTACAAAAGACCTAATTAAAAAAAGAACTAGATGACAAAAGACCCAATACAACATAAACTAATTTGACTTGACTTGTCAAATTATATCTTTTGTAGGACTAAGTCTTATGCCCTATAGGTCTTTTGTAGCAATGCCGTAAATTACATTACCTCTGGTTAGGATTAGGCTTTCCCCTTCTACTGTCATTTCCCTGCGTTGATTCGGAAAAGTGCAATCGTCCTAAATTAAATCAAATTAAATGCTTTCAGGCATGGCTTTAAAACCGTTTCAGATTTGCTGAATTAGAACTGGTTCTCAGCCATACTCAAAAATCATGTTTCGAATCGTATAACAAAAATTTTCCTTAAACAGTTAGGGAGTTGAATCCATTTTTATAGAAGCAGAAATATAATCTATGATTATGGTTTGGACCCTCTAAAACTGTAATCTACCTTTCCACTTTCCCCTCTCTTGGTGAAGATATCTTCAACGCCGATACAATTTTTGAAATGTAAGATTCTACTTTCCCTTCTCTTGGTGAAGATATCTTCAACGCCGATACGATTTTTGAAATGTAAGATTCCACTTTCCCCTCTCTTGGTGAAGATATCTTCAACGCCGATACGATTTTTGAAATGTAAGATTCTACTTTCCCTTCTCTTGGTGAAGATATCTTCAACGCCGATACGATTTTTGAAATGTAAGATTCCACTTTCCCCTCTCTTGGTGAAGATATCTTCAACGCCGATACGATTTTTGAAATTTAAGATTCCACTTTTGCCTCTCTTGGTGAAGATATCTTCAACAAGAGAGACAAAAGTGGAATCTTATATTTCAAAAATCGTATCGGCGTTGAAGATATCTTCACCAAGAGAGGGGAAAGTGGAAGGGTAGATTACAGTTTTAGAGGCTCCAAACCATAATCATAGATTATATTTCTGCTTCTATAAAAATGTATTCAACTCCCTAACTGTTAAATATAAGAATAAGATTTATAAGATGTCAGTAAACAAAACTTGTTTTGATATTTTAATTTAGTTCATTTAATATCATATTTATAAGAAATATTATTATATCCCCATGATGATATACAAAATTACCCTTTATATATGTAGATTAAATTTAGTTATAAAAAAGTTTGGAAACTGGGTGTTTTAATAACCATTTAATATTATATTAAAAATGCAAACTATTTAAGACATCGAATAGGAGATCGTGTTTATAAAACTTTGGGTACCAGTATAATTTTATGTACAATGCCCCCCCCCCCCCTCTCTATGCTACAACGTATAGATAGATAGCTGAAATAAAATAATTTTCTATGAAAACTTTGGAAAAAACAATTAATTTGACTGACATATCTATTAGAACTTTGCTACAGTGATTTTTACATTTTATTGTAAAACATTTGGATCTACTGCAGTTCACGGTAAAATATTGCTGGTAACGAATGTTGTCAAAAATCTATGAATTTTAAAGGCTGCTAGCTGTAAAACGGCTGAACGTACAGATCATACCCGAACACCATTTTAAGCGATATAAGAAGGCCTACAAATAATCTGGAATAGCCAAGATCCAATGATGCACAGGGAAAGCTTCACTAAAGAAAAAACGCATAAAATAGACCTTTTTGCGCATTTCTCTGCACTGCGAGATAATTATACATTATTGATTTATGGCTATTCCAGATCATTTGTAGGCCTTCTTATGCCGCCTAAAACAGTGTGCGGGCATGATCTGTACGTTCAGCCGTTTGGCAGCTAGCAGCCTTTTAAATTCATAAATTTATGGCAATATTCGTTACCAGCAATATTTTACCGTGAACTGCGAACACAGTAATTGTGTCTGACTGATTATGACGTAACAAAAAAAAATTAGCCAATGAGAGGCCGTTATTGACCAATGGTAAAATTTATAGCCGCCTCTCATTGGCTATTTTTTTTGTTACGTCATAATCAGTAAGACACTATTACTGTGTTCTGAACTGCAGTAGATTCAAACATTTATTAAAAGCAAAGATTTTTTATGATTAGCAAGGAGGTTGTGGACAGTAGACTGAAAATTACACTGGTACCCATAGTTTTTATAACAACAGGATTAAAATAATTGACACAAAAAGTTTGGCTACTTTTATAAATTGATTGGTTCTTAACTATAATTTTCCACCAATTATTTGTTATCTACAGAAACAGTAATTTGTTTTTTTTACACGGTGATATTAATTGCACAAATGTCCTCATCCTCCATTGTCTTATCCCCGCGACTGTGTCTCAACACGTAGTGCATCACCTCGTCGTCGGGGAGGTTCAATTCTCGGCACAAGATCGCCTCGAAACTAAAGACTTTAAAAATGATGCCTACTGCTGCTATGCCCGATGTGCGACATTAATGGACATAGTAGGGGTAATGCCTTGGTCCAAAACAGGCGCAACTCACTACAATGCACAGTTGGGCCTTACAGACAAAAGTCGTGCAATTTAAAGGGTTATTTTTCCTTTAATGTTACTTAACCTAATACCCAGGGTGTTTAAACAGAAAAGAGGAGATTTGGCGCATCTTATTTATCCTTGGTTGTTACACCTAATGTTAAAGTGTCATGGACAGCAGCCTCGCCCATATGGTGTAATTTATATGTAATTTCTTGAAATCTCTAAAAAAATCTTACCTATACAGTGCTTCCAAGGTTTCCCATCTGGTGTTGTCTCAATTCTGATGGGTGTAAACTTTTTCTTAGCTCTCTTTGCGTCGCTTTGCTCCAACTAAAATATTGGTATTGGGTATAGCCTCTTAAGGGGCGTTTCGTCGTATTTTCACGTAGCTTTAGATATGTTATGTTAGGTTAGGTTAGGTTAAGTTGGGTTAGGTGATTGCCTTGCAGGGTTAAAGCCCAAGCAGGGGGTAGAAATAGGTGGAAAACTACTGTGAAAAATGAAAATACAACGAAACGCCCCTAACGAGTCGTTGCCACAAAAGGGACTATACCCAAAATATTTAATAAGGATGTATAATGGATGTATTATTACTTGGATGTCACACCAAACTTTCATGTAATCTAATATAAAAATGCTTTTAAAACATATATTAATTAATAATTGACTTAAAATGCATATTTTGATAAATTTTAATTGCTATTTTTTTTGTTTAGTTCCTGATGATGAGTGCAGTTTTGCCCTCGAAACGTTGAACAAAGGTAAAAGTTTGATGCCTTGAGTTTTTTATTCTGAGCATTTTACATGTTGGGTCCAACACCATTCGTCCTACTAATATGATAATACTTGCAGCTGGCTAAAATAACGTAACACCCTAGCCACCTTCTTTAACCCATCCCCAATTGGTTGGACGACCTGATTAATAAATGAGTTCAATATTATCAACCTTAAATGACAACAAATGTTCCCCTGTCAATATATTCATTGATATAAATGTTAGTGTCACTAAAATATATTTTTTTTATTTTATTTTTAAAATTTCAATTAAATTTTAATCTAAAATATGTATTTTTAGCTAAAATCTTAAGATATCTAAAAAGGCTTAGCCATATTTATTTTCTAAAATTGAATTTTTCACGATAAAAGAAAAACGTAAGAATATTTCTGAACAATAGCCTAGATGAAGAAGAACATTATACTGTAATTTTCTTTTTAAAAGCCTTGCTTATAATATTGTACTTATTTGTTCTAGAAATTATTATTCCAAAAATCTGTCTGACAGACATACAGATAGACAAACCGACAGAATTACAGACAGACAAACAGAATATTGAATATTGAGGGAAAAATTCGCATGAAATCATGTCTGTTTGTCTGTATGTTTGTTTGTCTTTGTCTGTCTTGAATGTCACACAGACAAACACAAAGGCAAGCAAACAGACAGTCAAACATACAAACACTCGAGTATACTCCCCAATCTATAGAGACGCTACGCTCTTTAAAGCTAAGTCTCTAAGAAAAAGAATATTGGGGAAAAAATTCGCATGAAATTTGCAAAGGAAAAATAAGGAGTTCACTGAAATAAAAATCATTTCCTAAAAGCTGACCAGACAAACAGGGATAGGTTAATAGCATGAAAAAGAGGAATACAGACCAGGCAGAAAGGGGACTTTTGGCTGTTTATAGTCTAGTCCTCTAAATTTTATATAACGTTGAATTTGGTGAATTTCTTCAATTTCATTTGGTTTATTCATTAAGTTGAGTGTCAAAAACATTTCAACCGCTAATTGTAATCTACAGAACAAGAAATTTTGTGTATATCATTGGGGATGAACATCAATTTATCGGCATTGACTTATCCCTTTAGATTCCTGAATATAAACAATAATTTGGGCTGTAAAGAATACTGGTCCCCAACGTTTTTTTTTTTAAATCAAAGTCTTCAATTAAATTCTTGATTGTGGTCAAACTTTTCCACAAGAAAAGACATTTTGTTTATTTCAATTTATCGTCCATTGTCTTATCCCTTTTTTTATCTAGTTTTTCTAGTTTTACTTATTTTTAAAATATTTTTTTTACATAAAATATGCCAATACTTTATTGTTTATCCAAGAGCTATACCTGCATCTATCTATCTATCTATCTATATGTCCATCTATCTATCTATATGTCTATCTATCTATCTATCTATCTATCTATCTATCTATCTATCTATCTATCTATCTATCTATCTATCTATCTATCTATCTATCTATCTATCTATCTATCTATCTATCTATCTATCTATCTATCTATCTATCTATCTATCTATTTACCTGAATGATCTGATTCTGTGCCTCAAACTTGATACCATACAGGTTTAACTGGAAATGTGAAATATCTTCCCCGTTGATGATCTTGGGAAACCCAGCCTGAAACAAATTATAAAGTAAACAAGGACGATATCATCCATCCATAAGTAGAGAAGCACTAAAAATTCGTGGAAGGACAAACAACAAAAGATATTTTATGATATTTTAATAAAAATGTTTATAATGTCTTTTATGTTTGACCGGCAGACTGACGAACAAGTAAATTATACACTTTATGTTTATTGATACATGGAATCTTTCACTCGTCTATCTTTAATAGCAGCCGAGAAAATCGCATTTCCCCGATAGCGTTACAAACTTACTAACTGACAGACAATCAAAGTGATTTCGCTAATTCGGTTTTATATGCATAGCAGCTCTATAAGCAACATATGTATAGAGACATGAGTTGTTTTTCACACTAGTCCCCAATGTTTTACAACTACGTTTTCTTATTCGTTGGTTTAACAACTTTGAATGCTTTTATTGAATTTTGATGGGTTGGTTTATTCAGATGAGTGTCAAAACGTTTCAACCCACCAATTGTAATTTAACCCAAGCAAAGATTAATTCAATAATTGTGATCTTTTTGCGAAGCAAAAAGATTATAATTATAATCTTTGCTCAGAAAAAAGGCGCGAGGGGGGGGTTAGAGGGGGCAAAAATCGCCGACCAACGATTTTTGACGGCGCGTAGCGACGTCGTGCTTCATCCGATTTTAGATTTTTTTTTTCATGGGCCTCAGCAATATCTAGACTTAGATTGGGCAAAAGGTCCCGTGCGATTATCTCAAACCGTTTGGGCGTGGCGGAGGAAAAACCGCGAAAAAAAGGCCTAAAAAAAGCCAATGGTGCCATTTCGGAGAAAAAATCCATCAAAAAAACACGTTTTCGTTTTAGCCCACGAAGAATAACTTTTTTCGTACAAGAGATAATGACACGGGACTTTCGCAGGCTGAAAATTTGGCATCCCAGCCCTCCTAAACTTTATATTTGGTGACCCTGGGGTGGTGGGTTCAGTGCCCCCCACACCCCCAAAGTGGGCATACTTTTGAAAATCGCGTTTTTTCGGTTTTTCCCCTTTAAGGGGGAGAAGGAGTCGTTTTATCGACTTCAAGCATCTCTTTGATCTTGAAGAACTTTTTGAGGCGGACATTTCTTTACTTATATAAGATTCGCCTCCGGCGAACCGTTTGGCCGTTATTTGCCGCCGAAGGCGTGATTTTCGGCGATTTTTGCCGTTTCCGAGATTTTAATGGACATTTAGGGGAGGAAGGAGTTGTCCAATCAAGTTCTTGCTGAAATACTTTTTTTTAGGCAATTGCATTGGCTAAATTTCATGTGAAGTAAAAATTTTTGTACGTCCAACTGGTTTTGCTCAAGCTGAATTTTAATTTGGCGCGTTTTTAAAACTTTTGTCAAAAAACCGGTTTTACCTTAAAAAGAGTAGGAAGGAGTCGTTTTAGAGACTTCAAGCATCTCTATGATATTGAAGAACTTTTTAAGGCGGACATTTCTTTACTTATGGTGAATTCGCCTCCGGCGAACCGTTTGGCCGTTATTTGCCGCCGAAGGCGTGATTTTCGGCGATTTTTGCCGTTCCCGGGGTTTTAATGGACATTTAGGGGGGGAAGGAGTTGTCCAATCAAGTTCTTGCTGAAATACTTTTTTGTAGGCGATTGCATTAACTAAATTTTATTTAAAGTAAAAAATTTTGTACCTCCAACCGGTTTTGCTCCAGCAGAATTTTAAATTTGGGCGATTTTTTAATTTTTAATATTTTTCCTATTTTATCTATATTTTCTTGTTTTAATGAATTTAATTCACTATAAATCATTGTTATTTTCATGATTAAATGTTATTTTGCCCTGCTACAGGCTGCCGCAGGCTGCCCTTTCTTATAATGTGGCTATAATTATATTGTTTTCATTACTTTTGATCACTTTTGACTGCTTTTGATTGCTTTTTTTTAAAATTATGCGCGCACCAACGGACTTACGCATACTGACACATACTGACGTATACTTATAATCTTTGCTGTGCGGGCCGAAAATTACAACGTCATAATTCCATCGGACCTATACTTTTTCTCGACCCAAGCAAAGATTAATCCAATAATTGTAATCTTTTTGCTGAAAGCAAAAAGATTATAATTATAATCTTTGCTTAGAAAAATGGCGCGAGGTGGGGGTTAGAGGGGGCAAAAATCGCCGACCGGCGATTTTCAACGGCGCGCAGCGACGTCGTGCTTCATCCGATTCCGGATTTTTTTTTTCATGGACCTCAGTAATATCTAGACTTAGATTGGGCAAAAGGTCCCGAGAGATTATCTCAAACCGTTTGGGCGTGGCGGAGGAAAAACCGCGAAAAAATGGCCTAAAAAAAGCCAATGGTGCCATTTCACCGAAAAAATCCATCAAAAAAACACGTTTTCGTTTTAGCCCACGAAGAATAACTTTTTTCTTATAAGAGATAATGACACGGGACCTTCGCAGGCTAAAAATTTGGCATCCCAGCCCTCCTAAAGTTTTGGTTTGGTGACCCTGGGGTGACGGGTTCAGTGCCCCCCAACCCCACGAAGTGGGCATACTTTTGAAAATCGCGTTTTTTCAGTTTTTCCCCCTTAAGGGGGTGAAGGAGTCGTTTTATCGACTTCATGCTTCTCTATGATATTGAAGAACTTTTTGAGGCGGACATTTCTTTACTTATGTTAGATTCGCCTCCGGCGAACCGTTTCGCCGTTATTCGCCGCCGAAGGCGTGATTTTTGGCGATTTTTGCCGTTCCCGAGGACTTAATGGACTTTTAGAGGGGGAAGAAGTTGTCCAATCAAGTTCTTGCTGAAGTACTTTTTTGTAGGCAATTGTATTGGCTGAATTTTATGTGAAATAAAATTTTTTGTACATTCAACCGGTTTTGCTCCAGCTGAATTTCAATTTTGCACGTTTTTATAATTTTTGTCAAAAAAACCGGTTTTACCCTAAAAAGGGTAGGAAGGAGTCGTTTTATCGACTTCAAGCATCTCTATGATATTGCAGAACTTTTTGAGGCGGACATTTCTTTACTTATGTTTCATTCGCCTCCGGCGAACCGTTTGGCCGTTATTCGCCGCCGAAGGCGCGATTTTCGGCGATTTTTGCCGTTTCCAAGGATTTAACGGACATTTAAGGGGGGAAGGAGTTGTCTAATCAAGTTCTTGCTAAAGTACTTTTTTGTAGGCAATTGCATAGGCTAAATTTCATGTGAAGTAAAATTTTTTGTACCTCAAATTGGTTTTGCTCCAGCTGAATTTCAATTTTAGGCGATTTTTTAATTTTTAATATTTTTCTAATTCTATCTATAATTTCTTGTTGGAATCCATTTAAATGACATTAAATAATTGTTATTTTCATGATTAAATGTTATTTTGCTCTGCTACAGGCTGCCGCAGGCTGCCTTTACTTATAATTTGTCTATAATTATATCGTTTTCATTACTTTTGATCACTTTTTATCTCACGCGCGCACCAACGGACTGGAAAATCTTTGCTGTGCGGGCCGAAAAAGATAACACTTTCCATCGGACCTATACTTTTTCTCGACCCAAGCAAAGATTAATCCAATAATTGTAATCTTTTTGCGTAAGCAAAAAGATTATAATTATAATCTTTGCTCAGAAAAAAGGCGCGAGGGGGGGGTTAGAGGGGGCAAAAATCGCCGACAAGCAAACTTTGACGGCGCGTAGCGACGTCGTGCTTCATCGGAATTCCGATTTTTTTTTTCATGCACCTCAGTAATATCTAGACTTAGATTGGGCAAAAGGTCCCGTGACATTATCTCAAACCGTTTGGGCGTGGCGGAGGAAAAACTGCGAAAAAAAGCCCTAAAAAAAGGCCAGCTTACCATATTCTCAAAAAAATCCATCAAAAAAACCCTGTTTTTCATCTTTGCCCACAAAGAATAACTTTTTTTGTATAAGAGATAATGGAAAGGGACTTTTGCAGGGTGATTCGGTATACCCGCAGCATGTCGAAAGTTTATATTTGGTGACCCTGGGGTGTCGGGTTCCACCCCTCCCACCCCCTCAAAGTGGGGGCAATTTTTTTTTTCGATTTTTTTCAGTTTTTGCCCCTTAAGGGGCAGAAGGAGTCGCTTTAGCGACTTCAAGTATCTCTTTGGAGTTGAAGAACTTTTTAAGGCGGACATTTCTTTATTTACCCAAGCAAAGATTAATCCAATAATTGTAATCTTTTTGCTGAAAGCAAAAAGATTATAATTATAATCTTTGCTTAGAAAAATGGCGCGAGGTGAGGGTTAGAGGGGGCAAAAATCGCCGACTAGCAAACTTTGACGGCGCGTAGCGACGTCGTGTTTCATCCGATTCCGGATTTTTTTTTTCATGGACCTCAGTAATATCCAGACTTAGATTGGGCAAAAGGTCCCGTGAGATTATCTCAAACCGTTTGGGCGTGGCGGAGGAAAAACCGCGAAAAAATGCCCTAAAAAATGACCAAACTTCCATTTCACCGAAAAAATCCATCAAAAAAACCCTGTTTTTCAACTTACCCCACAAAGAATAACTTTTTTCGTATAAGAGATAATGGAACGGGACTTTCGCAGGGTGATCCGGTATACCCGCAGCATGTCGAAAGTTTATATTTGGTGACCCTGGGGTGTCGGGTTCCACCCCTCCCACCCCCTCAAAGTGGGGGCAATTTTTTTTTTCAATTTTTTTCAGTTTTTGCCCCTTAAGGGGGGGAAGGAGTCGCTTTAGCGACTTCAAGCATCTCTTTGGAGTTGTAGAACTTTTTGAGGCAGACATTTCTTTACTTATGTTTGATCCGCCTCCGGCGGACCGTTTGGCCGTTATTCGCCGCCGAAGGCGCGATTTTCGGCGATTTTTGCCGTTCCCGAGGTTTTAATGGACATTTAGGTGGGGAAGGAGTTGTCCAATCAAGTTCTTGCTGAAATACTTTTTTTTAGACAATTGCATTGGCTAAATTTCATGTGAAGTAAAATTTTTTGTACCTCCAACCGGTTTTGCTCCAGCTGAATTTCAAATTTGGGCGATTTTTTAATTTTTAATATTTTTCTTATTTTATCCATATTTTCTTGTTGGAATCCATTTAAATCACTATAAATCATTGTTATTTTCATGATTAAATGTTATTTGGCACTGGTACAGGCTGCCGCAGGCTGCCTCTTCTTATAATTTGGCTAAAATTTAATTGTTTGGGTTGCTTTTGATCACTTTTTATCTCACGCGCGCACCAACGGACTGGAAAATCTTTGCTGTGCGGGCCGAAAAAGATAACACTTTCCATCGGACCTATACTTTTTCTCGACCCAAGCAAAGATTAATTCAATAATTGTAATCTTTTTGCGAAGCAAAAAGATTATAATTATAATCTTTGCTCAGAAAAAAGGCGCGAGGGGGGGGTTAGAGGGGGCAAAAATCGCCGACCGGCGATTTTCAACGGCGCGTAGCGACGTCGTGTTTCATCCGATTCCGGATTTTTTTTTTCATGGACCTCGGCAATATCTAGACTTAGATTGGGCAAAAGGTCCCGTGAAGTTATCTCAAACCGTTTGGGCGTGGCGGGCCGAAAACCGCGAAAAAATGGCCTAAAAAAAGCCAATGGTGCCATTTCAGCAAAAAAATCCATCAAAAAAACCCTGTTTTTCAACTTTGCCCACAAAGAATAACTTTTTTTGTATAAGAGATAATGGAACGGGACTTTCGCAGGGTGATTCGGTATACCCGCAGCATGTCGAAAGTTTATATTTGGTGACCCTGGGGTGTCGGGTTCCACCCCTCCCACCCCCTCAAAGTGGGGGCAATTTTTTTTTCTCGATTTTTTTCAGTTTTTGCCCCTTAAGGGGCAGAAGGAGTCGTTTTATCGACTTCAAGCATCTCTATGGAGTTGAAGAACTTTTTGAGGCGGACATTTCTTTATTTATGTTTCATTCGCCTCCGGCGAACCGTTTCGCCGTTATTCGCCGCCGAAGGCGCGATTTTCGGCGATTTTTGCCGTTTCCGAGGACTTAATGGACTTTTTAGGGGGGAAGGAGTTGTCCAATCAAGTTCTTGCTAAAATACTTTTTTGTAGGCAATTGCATTGGCTAAATTTTATGTAAAGTAAAAATTTTTGTACGCCCAACCGGTTTTGCTCCAGCTGAATTTCAAATTTGGGCGATTTTTTTATTTTTAATATTTTTCATATTTTATCCATATTTTCTTGATTGAATGAATTTAAATCACTATAAATCAATGTTTTTCTCATGATTAAATGTTATTTTGCCCTGCTACAGGCTGCCGCAGGCTGCCTTTACTTATAATTTGGCTAAAATTATATTGTTTTGGTTGCTTTTGATTACTTTTTATCTCACGCGCGCACCAACGGACTGGAAAATCTTTGCTGTGCGGGCCGAAAAAGAAAACACTTTCCATCGGACCTATACTTTTTCTCGACCCAAGCAAAGATTAATCCAATAATTGTAATCTTTTTGCTGAAAGCAAAAAGATTATAATTATAATCTTTGCTTAGAAAAATGGCGCGAGGTGAGGGTTGGAGGGGGCAAAATGAGCAGGTTGAGATTTTTTGACGGCGCGCAGCGACGTCGTGCTTCATCCGATTTCGGATTTTTTTTTTCATGCACCTCAGTAATAACCAGACTTAGATTGGGCAAAAGGTCCCGTGAGATTATCTCAAACCGTTTGGGCGTGGCGGAGGAAAAACCGCGAAAAAATGGCCTAAAAAAAGCCAATGGTCCCATTTCACCGAAAAAATCCATCAAAAAAACACGTTTTCGTTTTAGCCCACGAAGAATAACTTTTTTCGTACAAGAGATAATGACACGGGACTTTCGCAGGGTGAAAATTCAGCATCCCAGGCCTCCTAAAGTTTTGGTTTGGTGACCCTGGGGTGATGGGTTCAGTGCCCCCCAACCCCACGAAGTGGGCATACTTTTGAAAATCGCGTTTTTTTAGTTTTTCCCCTTTAAGGGGGGGAAGGAGTCGTTTTATTGACTTCAAGCATCTCTTTGATCTTGAAGAACTTTTTGAGGCGGACATTTCTTTAATTATGTTTCATTCGCCTCCGGCGAACCGTTTGGCCGTTATTCGCCGCCGAAGGCGCGATTTTCGGCGATTTTTGCCGTTCCCGAGGACTTAATAGACATTTAGAGGGGGAAGGAGTTGTCCAATCAATTCAATGCTTAAATACTTTTTTGCAGGCAATTGCATTGGCTAAATTTCATGTTAAGTAAAAAATTTTGTATGACCAACCGGTTTAGCTCCAGTTGAATTTCAAACTTGGGCGATTTTTTAATTTTTGTCCAAAAAAACGGTTTTACCCTAAAAAGGGCAGGAAGAAGTCATTTTAGGGACTTTGAACATCTCTTTGATGTTAAAGAACTTTTTGAGGCGGACATTTCTTTACTTATGTTGGATTCGCCTCCGGCGAACCGTTTCGCCGTTATTCGCCGCCGAAGGCGTGATTTTCGGCGATTTTTGCCGTTCTCGAGGTTTTAATGGACATTAAGAGGGGGAAGGAGTTGTCCAATCAAGTTTTTGCTGAAATACTTTTTTGTGGGCAATTGCATTGGCTAAATTTCATGTGAAGTAAAAAATTTTGTACCTCCAACCGGTTTTGCTCCAGCTGAATTTCAAATTTGGGCGATTTTTAAATTTTTAATATTTTTCTTATTTTATCCATATTTTCTTGTTTTAATCAATTTAAATCACCATAAATCATTGTTATTTTCATGATTAAATGTTATTTTGCCCTGCTGCAGGCTGCCGCAGGCTGCCTTTTCTTATAATTTGGCTAAAATTATATTGTTTTCATTACTTTTGATCACTTTTTATCTCACGCGCGCACCAACGGACCTATAATCTTTGCTGTGCGGGCCGAAAATTACAACGTCATAATTCCATCGGACCTATACTTTTTCTCGACCCAAGCAAAGATTGATTCAATAATTGTAATCTTTTTGCGAAGCAAAAAGATTATAATTATAATCTTTGCTCAGAAAAAAGGCGCGAGGGGGGGGTTAGAGGGGGCAAAAATCGCCGACCAACGATTTTTGACGGCGCGTAGCGACGTCGTGCTTCATCCGATTTTAGATTTTTTTTTTCATGGGCCTCAGCAATATCTAGACTTAGATTGGGCAAAAGGTCCCGTGAGATTATCTCAAACCGTTTGGGCGTGGCGGAGGAAAAACCGCGAAAAAATGGCCTAAAAAAAGCCAATGGTGCCATTTCGGAGAAAAAATCCATCAAAAAAACCCTGTTTTTCAACTTTGCCCACAAAGAATAACTTTTTTCGTACAAGAGATAATGGAACGGGACTTTCGCAGGGTGAACCGGTATACCCGCAGCATGTCAAAAGTTTACATTTGGTGACCCTGGGGTGTCGGGTTCCACCCCTCCCACCCCCTCAAAGTGGGGGCAATTTTTTTTTTGGAAAAATTTCAGTTTTTGCCCCTTAAGAGGGGGAAGGAGTCGCTTTAGCGACTTCAAGCATCTCTTTGGAGTTGAAGAACTTTTTGAGGCGGACATTTCCTTATTTATGTTTCATTCGCCTCCGGCGAACCGTTTCGCCGTTATTCGCCGCCGAAGGCGCGATTTTCGGCGATTTTTGCCGTTCCCGAGGTTTTAATGGACATTAAAGGGGTGAAGGAGTTGTCCAATCAAGTTCTTGCTGAAATACTTTTTTTTAGGCAATTACATTAGCTAAATTTTATGTAAAGTAAAATTTTTTGTACCTCCAACCGGTTTTGCTCCAGCTGAATTTCAATTTTGGACGATTTTTTAATTTTTAATATTATTCTAATTCTATCTATAATTTCTTGTTTGAATCCATTAAAATCACTATAAATCAATGTTATTTTCATGATTAAATATTATTTTGCCCTGCTACAGGCTGCCGCAGGCTGCCTTTACTTATAATTTGACTATAATTATATTGTTTTCATTACTTTTAATCACTTTTTATCTCATGCACGCACCAACGGACCTATAATCTTTGCTGTGCGGGCCGAAAATTACAACGTCATAATTCCATCGGACCTATACTTTTTCTCGACCCAAGCAAAGATTAATTCAATAATTGTAATCTTTTTGCGTAAGCAAAAAGATTATAATTATAATCTTTGCTTAGAAAAATGGCGCGAGGTGGGGGTTGGAGGGGGCAAAAATCGCCAACTAGCAAACTTTGACGGCGCGTAGCGACGTCGTGCTTCATCCGATTCCGGATTTTTTTTTTCATGGACCTCGGCAATATCTAGACTTAGATTGGGCAAAAGGTCCCGTGAGATTATCTCAAACCGTTTGGGCGTGGCGGAGGAAAAACCGCGAAAAAATGGCCTAAAAATTTGCATCCGTGCAAATTTGTCACGAAAATCCATCAAAAAAACCCTGTTTTTCAACTTACCCCACAAAGAATAACTTTTTTTGTAAAAGAGATAATGGAACGGGACTTTCGCAGGGTGATCCAGTATACCCGCAGCATGTCGAAAGTTTATATTTCGTTACCGTGGGGTGTCGGGTTCCACCCCTCCCACCCCCTCAAAGTGGGGGCAATTTTTTTTTTCGATTTTTTTCAGTTTTTGCCCCTTAAGGGGGGGAAGGAGTCGCTTTAGCGACTTCAAGCATCTCTTTGGAGTTGAAGAACTTTTTAAGGCGGACATTTCTTTACTTATGTTGGATTCGCCTCCGGCGATCCGTTTGGCCGTTATTCGCCGCCGAAGGCGTGATTTTCGGCGATTTTTGCCGTTCCCGAGGTTTTAATAGACATTTAGGGTGGGAAGGAGTTGTCCAATCAAGTTCTTGCTGAAATTCTTTTTTGTAGGAAATTGCATTTGCTAAATTTTATGTGAAGTAAAAATTTTTGTACGCCCAACCGGTTTTGCTCCAGCTGAATTTCAATTTTGGTCGATTTTTTAATTTTTAATATTTTTCTTATTTTAACTGTATTTTCTTGTTTGAATGAATTTGAATCACTATAAATCATTGTTATTGTTATGATTAAATGTTATTTTGCCCTGCTACAGGCTGCCGCAGGCTGCCTTTACTTATAATTTGGCTAAAATTATATTGTTTTCATTACTTTCAATCGCTTTTGACTGTTTTTAAACACTTTTATTACATTATGCGCGCACCAACGGACCAACGCATACTTATCTTTGCTGTGCGGGCCGAAAAAGAAAACACTTTCCATCGGACCTATACTTTTTCTCGACCCAAGCAAAGATTAATCCAATAATTGTAATCTTTTTGCTGAAAGCAAAAAGATTATAATTATAATCTTTGCTTAGAAAAATGGCGCGAGGTGGGGGTTAGAGGGGGCAAAAATCGCCGACTAGCAAACTTTGACGGCGCGTAGCGACGTCGTGCTTCATCGGAATCTAGATTTTTTTTTTCATGGACCTCAGTAATATCTAGACTTAGATTGGGCAAAAGGTCCCGAGAGATTATCTCAAACCGTTTGGGCGTGGCGGAGGAAAAACCGCGAAAAAATGACCTAAAAAAAGCCAATGGTGCCATTTTGTCAAAAAAATCCATCAAAAAAACCCTGTTTTTCAACTTTGCCCACAAAGAATAACTTTTTTTGTATAAGAGATAATGGAACGGGACTTTCGCAGGGTGATTCGGTATACCCGCAGCATGTCGAAAGTTTATATTTGGTGACCCTGGGGTGTCGGGTTCCACCCCTCCCACCCCCTCAAAGTGGGGGCAATTTTTTTTTTCGATTTTTTTCAGTTTTTGCCCCTTAAGGGGCAGAAGGAGTCGCTTTAGCGACTTCAAGCATCTCTATAATATTAAAGAACTTTTTGAGGCGGACATTTCTTTATTTATGTTTCATTCGCCTCCGGCGAACCGTTTCGCCGTTATTCGCCGCCGAAGGCGCGATTTTCGGCGATTTTTGCCGTTTCCGAGGACTTAATGGACTTTTTAGGGGGGAAGGAGTTGTCCAATCAAGTTCTTGCTGAAATACTTTTTTGTAGGCAATTGCATGGGCTAAATTTTATGTGAAGTAAAATTTTTTGTACCTCCAACCGGTTTTGCTCCAGCTGAATTTCAATATTGCGCGTTTTTTTAATTTTTAATATTTTTCTTATTTTAACTGTATTTTCTTGTTGGAATACATTTATATCACTATAAATCATTGTTTTTTTCATGATTAAATGTTATTTTGCTCTGCTACAGGCTGCCGCAGGCTGCCTTTTCTTATAATTTGGCTATAATTATATTATTTTTAATTGCTTTTGATCGCTTTTGATCTCTTTTGATTGCTTTTATTACAATACGCGCGCACCAACGGACCTACGCATACTGACGCATACTTATCTTTGCTGTGCGGGCCGAAAAAGATAACACTTTCCATCGGACCTATACTTTTTCTCGACCCAAGCAAAGATTAATCCAATAATTGTAATCTTTTTGCTGAAAGCAAAAAGATTATAATTATAATCTTTGCTTAGAAAAATGGCGCGAGGTGGGGGTTAGAGGGGGCAAAAATCGCCGACCAACGATTTTTGACGGCGCGTAGCGACGTCGTGCTTCATCCGATCTGGGATTTTTTTTTTCATGGACCTCGGCAATATCTAGACTTAGATTGGGCAAAAGGTCCCGAGAGATTATCTCAAACCGTTTGGGCGTGGCGGAGGAAAAACCGCGAAAAAATGCCCTAAAAAATGACCAAACTTCCATTTCGGAGAAAAAATCCATCAAAAAAACCCTGTTTTTCAACACCCCCCACAAAGAATAACTTTTTTTGTACAAGAGATAATGGAACGGGACTTTCGCAGGGCGAAAATTCAGCATTGTGGGGCGGCAAAAGTTTTGGTTTGGTGACCATGGGGTGTCGGGTTCCACCCCTCCCACGCCCCCAAAGTGGCCTTGTCATTTTTTTTCAAAAAATTTCAGTTTTCGCCCCTTAAGAGGGGGAAGGAGTCGCTTTAGCGACTTCATGCATCTCTTTGGAGTTGTAGAACTTTTTGAGGCGGACATTTCTTTACTTATGTTCGATCCGCCTCCGGCGGCCCGTTTGGCCGTTATTCGCCGCCGAAGGCGTGATTTTCGGCGATTTTTGCCGTTCCCGAGGTTTTAATGGACATTTAAGGGGGGAATGAGTTGTCCAATCAAGTTCTTGCTGAAATACTTTTTTGTAGGCAATTGTATTGGCTAAATTTCATGTGAAGTAAAATTTTTTGTACCTCAAACCGGTTTTGCTCCAGCTGAAATTCAATTTTGGACGATTTTTTAATTTTTAATATTTTTCTTATTTTATCCATATTTTCTTGTTGGAATCCATTTAAATCACTATAAATCATTGTTTTTTCATGATTAAATGTTATTTTGCCCTGCTACAGGCTGCCGCAGGCTGCCTTTACTTATAATTTGACTATAATTATATTGTATTCGTTACTTTTGATCACTTTTTATCTCACGCGCGCACCAACGGACTGGAAAATCTTTGCTGTGCGGGCCGAAAAAGAAAACACTTTCCATCGGACCTATACTTTTTCTCGACCCAAGCAAAGATTAATTCAATAATTGTAATCTTTTTGCTGAAAGCAAAAAGATTATAATTATAATCTTTGCTTAGAAAAATGGCGCGAGGTGAGGGTTGGAGGGGGCAAAAATCGCCGACTAGTAAACTTTGACGGCGCGTAGCGACGTCGTGCTTCATCCGATTCCGGATTTTTTTTTTCATGGACCTCGGTAATATCTAGACTTAGATTGGGCAAAAGGTCCCGTGAGATTATCTCAAACCGTTTGGGCGTTGCGGAGGAAAAACCGCGAAAAAATGGCCGAAAAAAAGGCCAGCTTACCATTTCGGAGAAAAAATCCATCAAAAAAACAAGTTTTCGTTTTAGCCCACGAAGAATAACTTTTTTTGTGTAAGAGATAATGACACGGGACTTTCGCAGGGTGAAAATTTGGCATCCCAGGCCTCCTAAACTTTATATTTGGTGACCCTGGGGTGACGGGTTCAGTGCCCCCCAACCCCACGAAGTGGGCATACTTTTGAAAATCGCGTTTTTTCAGTTTTTCCCCCTTAAGGGGGGGAAGGAGTCGTTTTAGAGACTTCAAGCATCTCTATGATATTAAAGAACTTTTTAAGGCGGACATTTCTTTACTTATGTTGGTTTCGCCTCCGGCGAACCGTTTGGCCGTTATTTGCCGCCGAAGGCGTGATTTTCGGCGATTTTTGCAGTTCCTGAGGTTTTAATTGACATTTAGGGGGGGAAGGAGTTGTCCAATCAAAATCTTGCTGAAATACTTTTTTTTAAGCAATTGTATTAGCTAAATTTTATGTGAAGTAAAATTTTTTGTACCTCCAACCGGTTTTGCTCCAGCTGAATTTCAATTTTGCGCGTTTTTATAATTTTTGTCAAAAAAACCGGTTTTACCTTAAAAAGAGTAGGAAGGAGTCGCTTTAGCGACTTCAAGCATCTCTTTAGAGTTGAAGAACTTTTTGAGGCGGACATTTCTTTACTTATGTTTCATTCGCCTCCGGCGAACCGTTTGGCCGTTATTCGCCGCCAAAGGCGTGATTTTCGGCGATTTTTGCCATTCTCAGAGTTTTAATGGACATTTAGGGGGGGAAGGAGTTGTCCAATCAAGTTCTTGCTAAAGTACTTTTTTTTAGGCAATTGCATTGGCTAAATTTCATTTAAAGTAAAAATTTTTGTACCTCCAACTGGTTTTGCTCCAGCTGAATTTCAATTATGGGCGATTTTTTAATTTTTAATATTTTTCTAATTCTATCTATAATTTCTTGTTGGAATCCATTTAAATCACTATAAATCATTGTTATTTTCATGATTAAATGTTATTTTGCGCTGCTACAGGCTGCCGCAGGCTGCCTTTACTTATAATTTGACTATAATTATATTGTTTTGGTTGCTTTTGATTACTTTTTATCTCACGTGCGCACCAACGGACTGGAAAATCTTTGCTGTGCGGGCCGAAAAAGAAAACACGCGACTTCAAGTATCTCTTTGGAGTTGAAGAACTTTTTGAGGCGGACATTTCTTTACTTTTGTTGGATTCGCCTCCGGCGAACCGTTTGGCCGTTATTTGCCGCCGAAGGCGTGATTTTCGGCGATTTTTGCCGTTTTTGATGTTTTAATGGACATTTAAGAGGGGAAGGAGTTGTCAAATCAAGTTCTTGCTGAAGTACTTTTTTGTAGGCAATTGCATTAGCTAAATTTCATGTGAAGTAAAATTTTTTGTACCTCCAATCGGTTTTGCTCCAGCGGAATTTCAAATTTGGTCGATTTTTTAATTTTTAATATTTTTCTTATTTTATCCAAATTTTCTTGTTGGAATCCATTTAAATCACTATAAATCATTGTTATTTTCATGATTAAATGTTATTTTGCTCTGCTACAGGCTGCCGCAGGCTGCCCTTTCTTATAATTTGGCTATAATTATTTTGTTTTGATTGCTTTTGATCACTTTTAATTGCTTTTAAACACTTTTATTACATTATGCGCGCACCAACGGACCAACGCATACTTATCTTTGCTGTGCGGGCCGAAAAAGATAACACTTTCCATCGGACCTATACTTTTTCTCGACCCAAGCAAAGATTAATTCAATAATTGTAATCTTTTTGCGTAAGCAAAAAGATTATAATTATAATCTTTGCTTAGAAAAATGGCGCGAGGTGAGGGTTAGAGGGGGCAAAAATCGCCGACAAGCAAACTTTGACGGCGCGTAGCGACGTCGTGCTTCATCCGATTCCGGATTTTTTTTTTCATGGACCTCGGCAATATCTAGACTTAGATTGGGCAAAAGGTCCTGAGAGATTATCTCAAACCGTTTGGGCGTGGCGGAGGAAAAACCGCGAAAAAATGGCCTAAAAAAAGCCAACGGTCCCATTTCACCGAAAAAATCCATCAAAAAAACACATTTTCGTTTTAGCCCACGAAGAATAACTTTTTTCGTACAAGAGATAATGACACGGGACTTTCGCAGGGTGAAAATTCAGCATCCCAGGCCTCCTAAACTTTATATTTGATGACCCTGGGGTGACGGGTTCAGTGCCCCCCAACCCCACGAAGTGGGCATACTTTTGAAAATCACGTTTTTTCGGTTTTTCCCCCTTAAGGAGGGGAAGGAGTCGTTTTAGAGACTTCAAGCATCTCTATGATATTAAAGAACTTTTTAAGGCGGACATTTCTTTACTGATGTTTGATTCGCCTCCGGCGAACCGTTTGGCCGTTATTCGCCGCCGAAGGCGCGATTTTCGGCGATTTTTTCCGTTTCCGAGGTTTTAATGGACATTTAGGGGGAGAAGGAGTTGTCCAATCAAGTTCTTGCTGAAATACTTTTTTATGGGCAATTGTATTGGCTAAATTTCATGTAAAGTAAAAATTTTTGTACGTCCAACCGGTTTTGCTCCAGCTGAATTTCAATTTTGGGCGATTTTTTAATTTTTAATCTTTCTCTTATTTTATCAATATTTTCTTGTTGAAATCCATTTAAATAACTATAAATCATTGTTATTTTGATGATTCAATGTTATTTGGCACTGGTACAGGCTGCCGCAGGCTGCCTTTTCTTTTAATTTGGCTATAATTATTTTGTTTTGATTACTTTCAATCGCTTTTAATCACTTTTGATTGCTTTTGTTTCATTGTGCGCGCACCAACGGACCTACGCATACTGACGCATACTTATCTTTGCTGTGCGGGCCGAAAAAGATAACACTTTCCATCGGACCTATACTTTTTCTCGACC
>NC_137268.1:845484-907984 GCF_053477335.1 Acartia tonsa
ATTTATCTTCTGTACTATTTTTTCGAAGATGCTTTCTAGCTCCCTTCCCTTCGGTCATTGCAGGGTGGGGAGAAGGGATGGGGGAGAAGGGATGTGGGGGGAAGAGATGGGGGATATAAATGGGAAATAGGGATGGGGGAAGGGATGGGGAAGAAGGGATAAGGACTAGGAGGCCCATAATCAAATAATCCCACCCCTTAAAACGCCCTTAATTAAAATTAGTATATATAATCAAAATGCCCCCCCCCCTAAAGCAAAGTGCCCCCCCGGGGCACTTTGTTCTAGAGAGTGTGTCTCTAGAAAAATTTTACAAAATCTTCAAAATGCCCCCCCCTATACAAAGTGCTTTGCACGCCACTGAGAACAAGTTTACACAGTTAGATTTATTTAGAATATTTTTTCTCGTATTCATTTGAATCCGGTGGATAGGAACCGGTTCTCATGAATACGAAAAAACTATGTCTAGCATCGTATTATATCCAGTTTTCTACGAATATAGAAATGTACAATCATAAGATTAAAACTAGTTTTTTAGCCGGTGCCTTCGATACGAGAAATAACTATTCTCGTATTCATTCAAATCCGGTGGATAGGAACCAGTTCTCATCCATACGAAAAAACTATGTCTAGTAGATCTTTTCATGAAAATACTCTTTTTCGAATTTTAGTCTTCTGCTAACCTAAAAAGTTACTTTAGGAGCCTAGAAATACATGTACAAAATTTCAGCGCTCTATCTCTACTGGCGACCTAGCGCCAGGCATGTAAAATATCAACAGATAACGGTAGCACGGCGGTTTTAACAATATCACAGCAATGTGCAGGTTTTAAGCTCTTCTGCATATTTCAATTTAAACACATAAGGGCAAAGATATATTATCCCAAAAATCTTTTGTCAAAGTCTACTCTACACCTAGCGCCAGTCAGTTTTCTAAAATCACTCCTTTTATACCTGTGAAAATAGAAATCGCCAGCGCTAGGTGTAGAGTAGACTTTGACAAAAGATTTTTGGGATATTATATCTTTGGCCTTATGTGTTTAAATTGAAATATGCAGAACACTTAAATTCATCTTCCAAGCCATTCTCTAGGCATTTAAATTTTTTTTATGAAATAACAGGATTTCAAAACTGCCCTTTGAAAAGGCCTAAAAAATATCTTTTTTTGTCACTTTTTTCATTGCTTATAGTTACAACTTATTAAGATATTATGCTCAGTTAAAAAAAATCGGCGCCTCTAGCACCAAAACCGGCAAAAACTGGCAGTTAAACTTCTGTGCCCCTACTTGCCCCCCTCTTCGGTAAACAGTAGTTATCTCAAGAAGTAAAAGAGATATCAACACACAGAAAGAAAACTTTTAAAATAAAACTGAACTAAGTAACCATTACACATACAATTTTGGGACTTTCCTTCTAGGGGCTTGTGGAGCACATGACCCACCAAAACACTAATAATATGAGTTCTGAGCTTATTTTTAAAGATATCAACCTGATTTTATAAAATATTTTGTTACCATAATTGAACTCAGTAACATTTACAGATTTCATTTTGGGACTTTCCTTCTAGGGGCTTGTTTGGCAAAAGACCCCAAAAAACTAAAAATGTGAGTTCTGGACTTATTTTTAAAGATATCAACCTAATTTTTTTTTGTGAAAAACTTTTTTCACATAACCTAACTCAGCAACCTATAAATATTTCATTTTGGGACTTTCCTTCCAGGTGCTAGTGGAGCAAAAGACCCCCCAAAACACAAAATATATGAGTTCTGAGCTTATTTTTAAAGATATCAGCCTGATTTTTTTAAAGAAAATTTTTTAAATAAAACAGAACTCAGTAATGATTACACATTTCATTTTGAGACTTTTCTTTGAGGGGCTTGTGGAGCAAAAGACCCCCCAAAACACAAAAAATATGAGTTCTGAGCTGATATTTAAAGATATCAAACTGATTTTTTTAAAGAAAACTTTTTTAACATAACCAAACTCAGCAGGGGCGTCCAAGCTTTTTTTTGGGGGGGGTAAAATTTGCTTGGGAGGGGGGGGTAATTACCCCCCCCTGAAACCTGTTGGCCGGGGCAAATTTTGTTTACCTTCCCAAAATTAACCCCCAAATTTTTAAAGAAAATTTTTAAAATAAAACTCAACTCAGTAATGATTACACATTTCATTTTGGGACTTTCCTTTGAGGGGCTTGTGGAGCAAAAGACCCCCCAAAACACAAAAATATGAGCAAGCTGATATTTAAAGATATCAACCTAATTTTTTTACAGGAAACTTTTTTAACATAACCAAACTCAGCAGGGGCGTCCAAGCTTTTTTTTGGGGGTGGGGGCACCCCCAAATTCGTTTGGGGGGGGGGTAATCCACACTTTACCCCCCCTCTTGGAAGTCTATGAAACTCAGTAGTGTTTACAGATTTCGTTTTAGGACTTTCCTTCTAGGTGCTAGTGGAGCAAAAGACCCCCCAAAACACAAAAAATATGAGTTTTGAGCTTATTTTTAAAGATATCAACCTGATTTTTTTAAAGAAAATTTTTAAAATAAAACAGAACTCAGTAATGATTACACATTTCATTTTGGGACTTTCCTTTGAGGGGCTTGTGGAGCAAAAGGTTTGGGTAATTACCCCCCCTGAAATCTGTTGGTAAACAAAACTTGCCCCCAGGGTAAAATTTTTTTTTTGGTAATTTAAATTTTATTAAATATTTGGTATTTTTTTTGTTAGGGATTTTTTATTTTGAGGGGTATTCAAAATTGTTTACCCCTCCTAAAATACCCCCTCTGAAATGGTTGATATCTTTAAAAATAGGTCAAGAACTCATATTTTTAGTTTTTGGGGGTCTTTTGACAAACAAGCCTCTAGAAGGAAAGTCCCAAAATGAAATCTGTAAATGTTACTGAGTTTGGTTATGTTAACAAAGTTTTCAAAAAAAAAAATCAGGTCGATATCTTTAAAAATAAGCTCAGAACTCATATTTTTAGTTTTGGGGGTCTTTTGCCCAACTAGCCCCTAGAAGGAAAGTCCTAAAATGAAATCTGTAAACATTACTGAGTTTCATAGACGTCCAAGAGGGGGGGTAAAGTGTGGATTTCCCCCCCCCCCCCCTCAAACGAATTTGGGGGTGCCCCAACCCCCCAAAAAAAAGCTTGGACGCCCCTGCTGAGTTTGGTTATGTTAAAAAAGTTTCCTTAAAAAAAATTAGGTTGATATCTTTAAATATCAGCTCAGAACTCATATTTTTGTGTTTTAAGGGGTCTTTTGCTCCACAAGCCCCTCAAAGGAAATTCCCAAAATGAAATGTGTAATCATTACTGAGTTGAGTTTTATTTTAAAAATTTTCTTTAAAAATTTTGGGGTAAATTTTGGGAAGGTAAACAAAATTTGCCCCGGCCAACAGGTTTCAGGGGGGTTAATTACCCCCCCCCCCACAAGCAAATTTTACCCCCCCCCAAAAAAAAGCTTGGACGCCCCTGCTGAGTTTGATTATGTTAAAAAAGTTTTCTTTAAAAAAATCAGTTTGATATCTTTAAATATCAGCTCAGAACTCATATTTTTTGTGTTTTGGGGGGTCTTTTGCTCCACAAGCCCCTAAAAGGAAAGTCCCAAAATGAAATGTGTAATCATTACTGAGTTCTGTTTTATTTAAAAAATTTTCTTTAAAAAAATCAGGTTGATATCTTTAAAAATAAGCTCAGAACTCATATTTTTTGTGTTTTGGGGGGTCTTTTGCTCCACTAGCACCTGGAAGGAAAGTCCCAAAATGAAATATGTATAGGTTGCTGAGTTTGTTTATGTGAAAAAAGTTTTCTCAAAAAAAATTAGGTTGATTTCTTTAAAAATAAGTCCAGAACTCACATTTTTAGTTTTTGGGGGTCTTTTGCCAAACAAGCCCCTAGAAGGAAAGTCCCAAAATGAAATCTGTAAATGTTACTGAGTTCAATTATAATAACAAAAGATTTTTTAAAAATCAGGTTGATATCTTTAAAAATAAGCTCAGAACTCATATTATTAGTGTTTTGGTGGGTCTTTTGCTCCACAAGCCCCTAGAAGGAAAGTCCCAAACTTAAATGTGTAATGGTTACTTAGTTCAGTTTTAATTAAAAAGTTTTCTTTCTGTGTGTTGATATCTCTTTTACTTCTTGAGATAACTACTGTTTACCGAAGAGGGGGGCAAGTAGGGGCACAGAAGTTTAACTGCCAGTTTTTGCCGGTTTTGGTGCTAGAGGCGCCGATTTTTTTTAACTGAGCATAATATCTTAATAAGTTGTAACTATAAGCAATGAAAAAAGTGACAAAAAAAGATATTTTTTAGGCCTTTTTAAAGGGCAGTTTTGAAATACCGTTATTTCATAAAAAAAATTTAAATGCCTAGAGAGTGGCTTGGAAGATGAATTTAAGTGTTCTGCATATTTCAATTTAAACACATAAGGCCAAAGATATAATATCCCAAACATCTTTAGTCAAAGTCTACTCTACACCTAGCGCTGGCGATTTCTATTTTCACAGGTATAAAAGGCATGATTTTAGAAAACTGACTGGCGCTAGGTGTAGAGTAGACTTTGACAAAAGATTTTTGGGATAATATATCTTTGCCCTTATGTGTTTAAATTGAAATATGCAGAAGAGCTTAAAACCTGCACATTGCTGTGATATTGTTAAAACCGCCGTGCTACCGTTATCTGTTGATATTTTACATGCCTGGCGCTAGGTCGCCAGTAGAGATAGAGCGCTGAAATTTTGTACATGTATTTCTAGGCTCCTAAAGTAACTTTTTAGGTTAGCAGAAGACTAAAATTCGAAAAAGAGTATTTTCATGAAAAGATCTAATGTCTAGCATCGTATTTTATCCAGCTTTCTAAGAATATAAAAATGTACAATCATAAGATTAAAACCAGTTTTTTAGCCCCGATGTGCCGAAGGCATGGGCTATATATCATCGGAAAGCCGTTTATAATACGACAAAACAAATAACTATTATTGCATCGTATTATAGACAACCATAGATATTAAAATTAAAAGATAACCACCAGTTTTAAGAGACCACAGGCCCTATCTAACAAAATTAGTATTAATTCTATTATTTTTTCTTTTAATATTTAAATTGTCAGTCACACAATGCTATTAATAATTTTTCAGTATGTCCGAGAGCCGGTTTTTATCCAGTGGATATTAATCGGTTTCAAGCCCATACTGGAAAAGATTTTCTTTAAAAATTTACAACAAAAAAAGGGGAATATATCAGGGAACTTAAGGGATAAGACAATGGCGGATACATTAATGTACTTCCCAATGATGATACACAAAATTATCCCTTCTGTAGATTACAATTAGTGATGGAAACGTTTGGACACTCAACTTAATAAACCAACCAATTTAATAAAGTCCGCAATATTTTAGGGTCCCCAAGAAAACAGGTGATTGGTCACCAGGACAGGATTGTTGGCGGCCAGGAGGCTGAACCACGTAAGTACACCTTTTCATTTCACAATCTTTGTCTGAATGCATTTTATCCAAAAATTTAATTTAAATTGAACAATAATACAACTTTAAAAAGCAAAAAAAGAAAACTTTTTACTAAATCATCTTTTTTCTGAAGCATGGGTTCCATGACAAACAGAGGAGTAACAAACGTCAGAGTGGACAATCATTGGACTGTACAAACTTCGGAGTAGACACTTAACCTAACCTATTTTAAACCATCCTTGAGGGGCCTATTTATAAAATCATATCTTAACCTAACCTAACCAATATAGAAATACTTAATTAACTTAATATTTTAGATACTCTTTAGTTCTCTTTTTGCCATATTAGTTTTTAGAAATTTTGATTTTATTAAAGTTTGCATTTATAATTTTCTAAGTTGTATTATTCTTAAATTAAAATAAACTATAGACTTTTTGGATGATCTTGGGATCGATTACCTCAAAAAAAGAAGTTAAAAAGTTGCTAGCTGCCAAACATTTAAGCAACATAAGAAGGTTTACATTTAATCTTGATTAGCCAAGATATAATCATGTACAGTGGAGCTTGACATAAAATAAGTCTTTTTCGTGCAATGCCATATAAATGTATCATTAACAATTGGCTAATTCAGATTTTTTAGTGCTCCTTTCTTGTAACAAGAATGTGCGGACAAAATACACATAATATAGCTGTTTTCCTGCTAGAAGCCTTTAAAGTTCTCTCTTCTTTAGAGATAATCGATTCCAGGAACATTTTTCAAGATTTGATTTTTTCAATTGGCAGATGCCTATCAATGGCAGGTGTCCCTGTAGTAAAGAGACTTTGTCATCATATGTCATGGTACCTTGTCCCAGCCGAAAAATCTTATTACTATCACACTACATTCACAAGCGATTTCGCAAAGCATTTGGGTGCAATTTCTTGCAATATCGCTGGATAATCGCACAGCAAAACACCTTTAATATTATATTATATTATTCAGATGCCTACCCATGACAGGTGTCCCTATAGTATAGAGACTTTGTCATCAACCCAGTCCTAGTGAGAAAATCGTTTTACTATTGCACTACAGTCGCAAGCGATTTTGCAGAGCAATTGGGTGCGATTTTTTTGCAATATTGCAATCATATTATATTATCATATTATAATATTTAGATGCTTACTTATGACAGGTGTCCATGTATTATAGAGACTTTGTCATCAACCCAGTCCCAGTGAGAAAATTGTATTACTATTGCAATACAATTGCGAGCAATTTTGCAGAGCAAGTCCATGCAATTTGTTGCAATATAACTTGGAAAAACGTGAAATGGTACTTTCAGAACAGCAAAACGCCTATGATATTATATTCTAATATTCAGATGCCTATCCATGGCAGGTGTCCCTGCAGTACAGAGACTTTATCATCATGCCCTGGTACCACACAGTTATAATTATATTCTAATATTCAGATGCCTACCCATGGCAGGTGTCCCTACAGTATAGAGACTTTGTCATCATGCCCTGGTACCACACAGTTATAATTATATTCTAATATTCAGATGCCTACCCATGGCAGGTGTCCCTGCAGTACAGAGACTTTGTCATCATGCCCTGGTACCACACCTGTGGAGCTACAATTGGTAATATTCTTGTGTTTTACCTCAAAAATAATAAAAAGCATTGACACTCCCCCTCCATTTTTTTTTATTTAAAATGACAATATTAGAGCGGATATTTTTTGTAAGCCCTAAAATTTTTGTATTCCTAACCCTGCAGGACCTTTACCTGCAGGACCCTGTAGGGCTACCCAGTGCCTATACTGACCAAAAGTAAGTAAATAAGATGATGAACAGTAATAACTTAACTTTCTTACAAGAAGTCTATTTCTGAAATTAAAAAAAGGAAAAAAAACATATTAAACTTTAATTTATAAATTATCTATATTTTTATCTAAATAAATATTCTAGTTGATGAATACCACATTGTTTGTGCTGCCCATTGTGTTGATGGTAGATCAGCTAAAAACTTCAGGGTATAATTATTTTTTTAATGCGTGTGTGTGTGTGTGTGTGTAGCCATAAATTAAAAATACCAACAAATATTGACTTTTCCAGTATGGCTTTGAAACCAATTAATATTCACTGGATTAGAACCAATTTTTAGCCCTAATAAAAAATCATGTATAGCATCATATTACAGACAATTTTCCAAAAATATTAAAAGAAAATAAATTCAATTCAACTTTAGGTTATTGCTGGTGCCCACAATATTGGAGCTTTTGCTTTTGAATCTGGACATCAGAACAGACATGTAAGTATTCCCTTACTAGCATGGCTTTGAAACCAATTGACATCTGCTGGATTAGAACCGGTTCTCAGCCATGCTGAAAATCCATGTAAAGCATTGTATTATAGACAATTTTTCACAAATATTAAATTAAAAATCATAAAATTAAAACCATTGTTTTAGCTCTGGCCTTTAGACCCCAAGGATAGAAAAACTGGTTTAAATTTTATGATTTTATTTAAATATCCATAGAAAGCCATTATAATACCTTGCAATAATAACTCCTTTGTTTACAACAAGATAATTCGAGTAATGTAATTTTTGGGTATAAAAATATAAACATGATTTAAAGTGATCTTCATAATAAGTTTACATTTTATAAGCAAGAATTAGTCAATAAGAGTTCATAGTTTGTAATAATATCAAAGCTATCAAATTAAACAATTGCCCAATATTTCAAAATAAAGATGTGTAAATTGATTCCTTCAGTGATCCACTGATTGAAAGTTAGATAGATTAACTTTAGTGCAGAAAATTGTAACTTACAAATAAAATCAATATATGTTTGAAGGTTTCTGAATTATGGAGACACGAGAACTATGACCACAATGTGATTACAAATGATGTCTCTGTGCTCAGACTTGATGAACCTCTGGTCTTTGATGATATTGTTAAACCTATGAAGATGGCTGAGCCAGGTAAGGAGACTAATTTAGCATTCTACTATTACTAAAATATTAACAGCTATGCCCCTATCATTTATTGGCTCTATATCTGAAGAAGTATATAGACTGTAATATAGCCCAAAACCTCACAAAAACTCAAATATAAAATGTATATAGCTAAAAACTACCGTGGGACCTATGTGAAGCTTGCTTCAAGTTCAAAAGGATCTGTCAATATGTTATGTTGTTGAAATCTTAAGCTTCAGGCAAAAAGGACAGACTGCCAAACCAATATTGACTTATCACAACAAACATTAATACTTGAAGGATTTGAGCCTGCTGAAGGAACTATCTGCATCAACTCTGGATGGGGATCTGTATCAGATACTCAATTCCCTGAGGTAATTCATACCTAAAATTTTTAAGTATTGGAAAAAAACTTCATCTTTATTTATCTTAGGTAGAAAATTTCAATTGTATGAGGCATGTATATTTTTATTTATTGATATACAGATATCATTTTAAGTTATTAATAAAAACAATTTGATTTTATATGGCTACTCATTAATATTTTTCTAGATGCCAAACAAACTACAGTATGTTGAACTTCCCATCATTGGTAGAGAAACTTGCCAGGCCAACTATAATGGTATAAATGGAGTTACTGATGGTGAGAATAAAGATATAAAAATAAATGTAATAGTACAAGAACTCAATAACAAGAACTTAGATTATATTTAAGGGGGCAGATAAAAGGTCATGTTGCTTTCCAACAAGGATGAAAATCACATCTAGTTTTTGTGATTTTTTAAAGTTAATTTAGTTGTTGGTAAAAGCTGACTTGTTTTTCAGGTATGATCTGTGCTGGTTCTAATGCTGGAGGTATCTCTCCCTGCTCTGGAGATTCTGGAGGACCCTTGGTCTGTCCTGACCTCAATGGAGAATGGTACCTTGCAGGTAAACTCTCAGTTCAGTCCTAATAACACAATATTAAGATTGAATACTTACACTGTGTTTTAGGAGAACAAAGTAGTATACGCTTTAAATTATAATTTACTTTTTCTTGTTTTTTTTCCTTTCATTAACAAATATTCAATAAGATGTCAGACATGAAAGTCAAAAGTCAAGTACATTAAAGAAAAGCTATCAAAGCTTCTAAGCATATACAAAAGTGAAAACTCATTTGGTGTAAAATAATTCTTGAGTATATAAAAAATATTAAAATTTAATACCCAAAGGAATAAATAATCAGTTAAAATAAGTTTAATTTCAGCCCCTCTGGAAGCTTATTTTTTACCTAAGCTTACTAACCCAAAGCATTGATAGGTATTTTAATATTGAGGGAACTAAGATGAAATATACCTGTATATTAAGGTGTTGTAAGCTGGGGAATGATCCCATGTGGACAGGCTCACTATCCTGGTGTCTTTGCTAATGTTGCCCACTTCAGAGATTGGTTGGATACTCATATTGCCATGTAAATTAGCTTCAGTTGTTCTCAACCTAAAACCATTACATTAATTTGATAATCATTCAAAATTGTTTAGAATATTTATCTTAATTTGTTTTCTATTAAAATAAACATTTGACCATTATCTATATCTATTCATTTATTTTGTTAACAAATTGCTTTGGCTAGGATATAAAAAGATAAATACTATACATTCACTTGAATAGTTTACCCTAAGACTGTTGTATTAAATGCACATTAGAGTCATTTATGTTGATAAAGTTACTTGGAATTTGGAAAGATTGCATATGATACACAGATAATTATGGCTATAGTCAACTGGGAAAATTCTTCATTAAAATAAAAAGAATTTTTAAAAATATTTTTAAGGTTCACCAAATTTTAGGACGAACTTTTATTTTTCATAACAAAAAAATTACTTTTTCTGACCATCGCCGAAAAACGTTAAATAACAGAAACAGCCATTTTCGGCGGTTACGACGGTAAAACGGCGGTTGGCGGCGCCAATTAATATTTTTATCTGTTTATTGTTGCTCAAGGATTTACCAAAAAAAAATTATAGGGGTCTAGCTGTAATAGAAGCCACGATATACATGGTATATGTCTATAGTAAAAGCCGGACAAAAAATCGGTCATAAAGTCAGTCAGGGAGCGGTCAAACGGTCATAACACCAATTTTCTCAGATGGTCATTTATATCTAAGTATTCACCAAAAAAAATAGGTTTCTACCTTATACACAAAAGTAATAATGTAGAAATTAAGATTTTTTTTAGAATTTTTCCTAATTTTGGTGCTACCCAACCGACTTTGACTGGGCACCACGACCGACACAGACCAGATATCCTAATAAAATCAACTCTACAAAAAAAATGTCATTGAAAAAACTAGAGAGGGGGGTCAATATGACCCCCCCCCCCCCCCGATCTGTAAGGGTTAAGTTTCCCTTAAATTGATTGATAAGCCTCCAGAGCTACATCTTGTCAGTCTCGAAATTTTCTGTTCAGGTAACAGAAAATTTCAAGACTTAAAGGGAGAACTTGGTCAATCCAGTATTTAAATCCTAAGCTTCAGACAAAAAAAAACCTTACTTCTTTGAAGAATAGGAAAAACTTTGGTTATTTGGGACATCCAGTAATTACTTTAGGCAATGAACAATTGTATACAACTAATTTGATATTTCAAAAAGATTTTTACAAAGACGACATTCTAACTATTGTTATTATCTTTTAAACCTTTGCAGGTTTATATTTGTGTAATTCAACAAAACTCTTTTTTTTTATAAATAAGTTTATACTTATTTTCTGGGAATCTTTACACACAATAATTATTAAAAAGAATAAAACCAGTTAAGTTCAAGACTAAAGGATTTCAGTTCATTATATACTAGCCGCTTTACCCCTCTATCAATGCAAAATTATAAGTGAGGTCTATGGTTTTGATCTATGAGTGCTCCTAATTCTTATGGAAATTTTTTTTGTTTTTATTTGGAGGTTGCGTGTCCCACCCCCCAAGAAAGATAATAGCTTAAAACCATCGCAGGACCAGTAGATATATCCCATGGAGAGGGAATACAATCAGTTCATTGGTTACCAAGATCTTAACTGACAGACAGACGGGCAGACATCAAGGTACTTTGTATTTTATATTTTAAAAACCCTTATCATAAGCATGAAAATAGCATGCAATCAGATTTAGATAATATTTTTTTTCGCAATAATATATACAGTAGTGCAGTTTTTAGAAGATGTCTAATTGTCCAAGTAATTGTCATCCTATTACTTTGGTTGCATTAAGAAATACCTATCCACTGAGCCTGTAATATATCAATTTGTAATTACATTTACACTATTTTTAAAAGCGAAGCTTTTCTATAACTAGGGTCGGTCCGTCCGTCCAAGATAGTTAGCTTTTATTCGATAATTTAGGCATGTTAGAATTGTCCTATCGATTTCAAACTTTGCAAATTGATTCCTCTAGTAGTTAGGTACGATTTAGAAAGCGTAGCAACTCTATAATCATTACCAGAATGTCCGTACGTCCATTTTAAACATGTTGATTTTTCTTCTTTTTTAACAACAAATTTTTATGTGATGTAATTATCCGTTTGATCTGATTTTTGGTATATTGATTCCATGGACAACAAAGAACAATATTTTAAGCGAAGCACCTCTATAATCAAGTCCTAAAGATGTAAGTATGTCCATAAACATTATAGCTGTATCAAGCAGTTTTTGACAAATTTACTTACAATTTTGCTTCGACTCTTATACTTTTATATTCTGATTATTCAGTTCAGACACTATAAATGTGTTAATGTCCGTTTGTCCTACCGATTCAGTGCTTCGCTTTTATGGATGTTGTCATCCTTGTTTTATGTAGAACATAACTGTTTTAGTGATATAAAGAGAGACAGATAGACAGACATACAGTTACTTTAGGAGTAGATGTAATTACTTACATGTTAATAAGATAGACAGATAGATAGGTGGATGGCTAGATAGATAGATAAATAGATAGATAGATAGATATATAAAGAAATAGATAGATGGATGGATAGATAGATAGATTGACATATATAGATAGATAGATGAATAGATAAATAGAAAGATAGATAGATAGATAGATAGATAGATAGATAGATAGATAGATAGATAGATAGATAGATAGATAGATAGATAGATAGATAGATAGATAGATAGATAGATAGATAGATAGATAGATAGATAGATAGATAGATAGATAGATAGATAGATAGATAGATAGATAGATAGATAGATAGATAGATAGATAGATAGATAGATAGATAGATAGATAGATAGATAGATAGATAGATAGATAGATAGATAGATAGATAGATAGATAGATAGATAGATAGATAGATAGATAGATAGATAGATAGATAGATAGATAGATAGATAGATAGATAGATAGATAGATAGATAGATAGATAGATAGATAGATAGATAGATAGATAGATAGATAGATAGATAGATAGATAGATAGATAGATAGATAGATAGATAGATAGATAGATAGATAGATAGATAGATAGATAGATAGATAGATAGATAGATAGATAGATAGATAGATAGATAGATAGATAGATAGATAGATAGATAGATAGATAGATAGATAGATTGATAGATAGATAGATAGATAGATAGATAGATAGATAGATAGAGATTTTTAATTAGATGTGATATCAAACAATTAGATACATAAATATATAATTATACAACATGAACTGAGGAGCCAGCTCCGAGAGCCAGTCGGCTCCGAAAATTGAAATTCATAGTGTAGTATAAGTAAACTTTATAAGTAAATTACATTATGTTTTTAACATTATGTTTTTCAGTTTTTCGGAGCCGGCTCCGGGAAAAAAATTAAATATTTGACAAAATCTCCACTATGTTTTCAAGAAATAGACATTTTTTACATTTTTTACATTTTTTTGTAAAATAATAAATTTTTCTTAAAATACTCGAAAAATATACTGCTTAAAAATCGCTCAACCTATTATATTTGTTAATTAAAATCTTGTAAACGGCTTGAATGAATGTTACAAACATTTATTTATTGGGATTTATTTATTTTAATTAAGATCTATAAAACGGCAAATCTTATTGACTATTCTATAAATCAATCTCTCTGTATTTATGTGATAACAAAGATCTCATAAACAGTTAAATCACACAACTTTTAACCGCTGGACTGATCAATACAAAATTTTCAGGGAAGTTTAATGTAGGTCTCGGGTTGAGTTTAAGTTGCTGGAACGATTATTGCAAAGGGGGGGGTGGATGGAGATTGTCAACTAAGATCTCGAAAACTGCTGGAACGATTATTGCAAAATTTTCAGGGGGGTTTTAAAGATCATAGGTTTTATGCTATTTTAATGGGGGATGCGACACTAGCTCTTTAATATATTTTAATCACACAACCTGTCCTATTTATCAATCTGTATGTATGTGTGTATGTAATAAGATCTTAGTAACGGCTGGACCAATTATAATAAAATTAATATGGTAAGTTTTAAGCTATTTGAAGGAGATAGATAGATAGATATATATATATATAGATATGAACATACTCATTGTGAGGGGGGGGGGGGTGGAATGTTTAAATATTTTTTTCTACAAAAGCAAGGAAAAAATGGGTATATATGTCAGGGATGGAGGGGACATTGGACTATAAATTTCACTGGTACACAAAGCTTTCTAACTACTTTATCTTATTTGTAGACTAAAAAACTTTGGGTACCTTTATTTAAATTCTATTTGTTGGTTTCAAACTTTTCAACAATTGATGTAGAGATGGGGTAATTTAATTTATCCTCCAATATCTTATCCCTTAAGGTCCGAGAAATGTTTAAAACTTATTTATGACCCACTGTTTCCTTTCAACTATTATGTAATACATGATTTTTAAAAGCAAAGCTTTTTATGATTATGTTTGGTCCGTCCGTTTTTTCCGTTACTTTAGGCATGTTAGAATTTCATTTCATGGGGATTCCTGTAGGAGATAGGTACAATTTATAATCGTTATTAGAATGTTCGTACGTCCATTTTAAACAAGCTGATTTTAACTTTTTTAACAACAAATTTGTATGTGATATTATTTTCGATATATATTTATGTCCTTAAACATTATCCTGTATTTCAGCAGTTTTTAAAATTTTTTTCAATTCTAACACTCGTCTAATTGTCTTAGAGTTTCGCTTTTATGGATGTTGTCATCCTTGTTTTTAAAGAAAAAGAAATTTCAATTTTAGCCAACTGGTCGAGATACACGACACCTTTTTCCCGACCTTAAGTTTGAGCAAATAATTATAACAGATTATTTTCAACACGCATTTACATTTTTCTGGAAATATATATTTTTTGAATCAGAAATGGCTACATTAAAAAAAAAGTATATATGAAAAAGACAGCCAGATCGATACACAAATAGACAGATAAAGGACAGTTAAAGTTGGGTTGGAGGTAGGAGTTGAGGGGATTGGGTCAAGGTGATAATCGTTATTTTGGCTCGCTGCAGTTTCACTTTAATAGAGAAAATGAAATACTGATGTAATATTCAAGTAATAATATATCGCAGTTTCAATTTTAAACTTGTTAATACAAATAATATCAATATTCAATCTATAAATATTTTCCCTTTACCTAAAAATTATTCTAACAAGAATGACAACATCCATAAAAGCCAAGTTCTGAAACTGTAAGACAGATGAACATTAACTCTTGTATAGAGTCCCAGAACTTTATATACAAAATATGAATTTATAAGTTTTGACAAATTTGTACGTAAATTTGTTGCAAAACTTCTTAAATACAGAATTCTTTTTTAAGACATACTGACATTTTTAGGACTTAATTATATAGAGATGCCTCGCTCAAAATATTGTACCTTATTGTAAAAGGAATCAGTATTCCAAAAATCAGATCAATCGGATCATTTTATCACATATAAAATTGTTGTTAAAAAGTAAAAAAATCAACATGTTTAAAATGGACGTACGGACATTCTGGTAACGCTAATAGGGTTGCTACGCTTTCTAAATCCTACCTAAGTACTAGAGGAATCATCATGCAAAGTTTGCATTTGACAGGACAATTCTAAAATGCCTAAATTAACGAAAAAAGCTATCCGTTACGGACGGACGAAATAACGGACCCTAATTATAGAAAAGCTTCGCTTTTAAAAACTAAGACAATACTTAACAAGGATGACAACATCCATAAAAGCGAAGCTCTGAAACGGAAGGACAAACGAACATTAACACTTGTAGAGTGCCATAACTTAATAATCAGAATAAAAATGTATAATAAATATATAATTATTAACTCATCCAGAGTTAGGACACATCAGGTGTAAACTTCGCTGAGTTAGGGCCCCATGGAGGGGTTAGGCATATGGCAAAAACCCATCCCACCACATTTACAATTAATTTCTGATATATGGCAATGTGCTTTCATTTCTCGATATGCACTTTGTGGGAAAGTACCCTAAACTTCACTGCTGTCCTTGCTTTTTTATTAAACTTGCGGCTGCGCCCCTAGCATCTAGGGGCTCTATATTCGAAGGGATAAAGAAGGGCAGAAAAAAGCTTAAAACCATACCCAGACTTATTTATAAAAATAAAATAGCCTAAAACCATCTCAGGGCCTATACGAAGTTTCTCTCTAAAGGAGAACCATATCGGTTCAGTGGTTAGCGAGATCCTTCGCTACAAACAAAAAAGCTTTACTTTATATTCTAGGAGGATATTTTTTTTATGCAAAGCATATCTATAATTTGTATATATAAATATCAGTCTGAGGGTGAATCACAAATTCCTATCTGACATTACAGATAGACTGCTTTAATTTTGATTGAAAATATTCTCGATACCGTTGAGCATCTAATATATGATTTACTTATTCCATCAGCCTGTAATACCCTGATAATTGAGTATCTACTCTTTGCCTTAATTAGTTGGCTAGTCTGTCTGTAACCCTCCAGATGACATCAATTTATGTAGGAGATATGTACCCTTTTCTTCTAATAAAAATAAAAGCCTAGCAGCTAGTCCTTAAAATAGAGTAACAGGATCTGTGTCTGTCTATACTAAATGCAAAATCAATGTGATTCTTCTTTACAATTAAACTTCTAATAGGTCCTATACAATTGAGCAATGACGTCCAAGGCGGGGGGGATGGGTTAAAGTTGTGTTACCTCCCCCCCCCCCCATATAAAAATTACCCCTACCCATTAAGGAGGGGGTATTTACACCCTCCAAACAATGAATAATCCCTAACAAAAAATTCCGGCAAGCTTCGCGCGCTTAACTTCTTCCACTTTCAAGATTTTTTACTACCGCCCAAATTCAAAAGACTATATAGTTCCACCAGATTAAAACAGTTCTGAACCATGATAAAAAATAAAAATATATGTTATAGTTTGCAATGGCCCTTTCATTTAACAATGCACTGGGTATGTCTAAACAATGTCTATTCAAAGAAGTACCATTTTCCCAATTATTAACAAAAAAAAATTAAATTACTCCCCACCCCGACAGTTTATCACGGGGGTATTTACCCCCCGTCCCCTCCCATAAGATTTCAGGGGGGGTGTAATCCCCCCCCAAGCAAATTTTACCCCCGGGTAACATTTTTTTTGGGGGGTAAAACAACTTAAGGCGAGCGAAGCGCGCTTTTTACCCCCCCCCCAAACACAAATTACCCTCCCCTTAAAAAATTTTATGATTAATGCCATCTACTTATAAATCATATTGTACGTCGGTCTATCACTAATGTCCTTTCTCATTTTCTCAGCTTTTACAAAGACAAACTTTGATGTTTGATGGTTTGTATGACCACTGAACAGCATTATTTACTAATTTTTTTTAAAGACTTATCTACTTAAGAGGTAAATCATAGGTTATATGCTATTTTAATGAGGGGGATGCGACACTAGATAACAATTTTTGTTCTAATCAGACAACCTGTTTTGGGGTGTCAAAATTTGATATGGGGTCATTTTATGATGGGGTAGGTTCAAGTGCTTATATCTTGTGAACCGTAAGAGATAGAGGCCTGGTTGCTTGACTGTGGTAACTCAGAATTACATAAGGAAACTTGAACCTACCCCATCATTATACCCCATATTAAATTTTGGTACCCCATATGCATAAATGGCTTCCTTATGTAAATCTGAGTTACCACAGTCAAGCAACCAGGCCTCTATCTCTTACAGTTCACAAGATATAAGCACTTGAACCTACCCCATCATAAAATGACCCCATATCAAATTTTGACACCCCATGTGCATAAATGGCTTCCTTATGTAAATCTGAGTTACCACAGTCAAGCAACCAGGCCTCTATCTCTTAGGGTTCACAAGTTATAAGCACTTGAACCTACCCCATCATGAAAAAATGACCCCATATCAAATTTTGACACCCCATGTGCATAAATGGCTTCCTTATGTAATTCTAAGTTACCACAGTAAAGCAACCAGGCCTCTATCTCTTACGGTTCTCAAGAATAAGCACTTGAACCTACCCCATCATGAAAAAATGACCCCATATCAAATTTTGACACCCCATGTGCACAAATGCAGACATATGTCTACTAGAAATCTATTCAATAGATCTTAGACGATGGAAATTTGAAACTGTCGGGTCAATATTTCTTTAATATTCCCCCTAGTTTCTAACTGTCCAAAGACGTTTATAACAATTAGGGAAAGGGTTGAATTTGGACAGGAAACCTAAATATTAAAATCTTTTCTAAATTTATACGATCCTGAAAGTTAATATTTACTGATATTTTCCAATAAATTTTTTCGTTTCGTCAAAATTTGGAAAAATAGCCAATATGGCTGTCTAGAAAAAACACGAAACCTCTACACCTAATATTTTCTCAGTGTTTTTTTTACTTTTTATACAATTTTTTTTAAAAATTAAATATTGATGAGTTTTTTATTTTTATAGAATGAATTATAAAAAAAATAATATTGGTTGATTGGTTTTTGCGATATCAGAACTCAGAACCATATCAGTTTTACTTTTAAACAATTCAATAAATATGAAAACTTTAAAAATTAAATATTGATGAGTTTTTTTTATTTTTTTAGAATGAATTATAAAAAAATAATATTGGTTGATTGGTTTTTGCGATATCAGAACCATATCAGTTTTACTTGTAAACAATTCAATAAATATGAAAACTTAGATATAAAATTTGTATAATAGATAAGACTTTTAAATAATTTATTCTCCCCTTTCTTTATTCCAAAAATCTCGATTTTTCTTTCATTGTCATATCCTAGTATTTATTATGTGTATTTGTATTGTCGTGTGAGTATGTGAGAGGGTTGTAAAGGATAGATAAATTACCACCCCCCCCCCTCTCCCTCACATAGCTGTTAAGACTTAAGATTTTTTGTTTCAGGCTTTCAGCGTATCTACTCTATAATAATCCACCTTCCAAAGATCCAACACCCTACATTATCCAACCCTCCACCCTGCTTACTGTCTTCTACATTTCAACTCAACCATATATCAAACTTGCTAATATCATAAAGTGAAAGAAAAGTTAAAAAATAAACCACCAATAACCATTAAATAATGTATTAATCATTCTAACTCAAGTAATATGTACTAATTTATTATTTAACCTAACATACTAACTAAACAATAATCATAACTTTTTTTACTTTAATGAAATAAATAATCTAAATAAATAAATAAACTATGTTGACTTAAATAAAATGAAAATAAATATTTTTATTTTATTTGGATTGGAGTTAGTTAGTTTTGTAAATTGTAACGATTTGTCCTTGTTCTCTAAGGTCTCATATTTCCTGTATCATGAGTTGACCCTTAGCTTTATGCGGTCATAAATGTTCCCCCCCCCCCCAAAAAAAAACGCTTTTATCAATATACCTTGTATATTGGGGAATATTAACAAGGATTAAAACATCCATAAAAACTAGTACTGAAACTTTATGACAAACGGATACAGGAAGCAAATGCCTACATTACCAGAAATGAAAAAAGCTATCCGCTTTCTTACGGAGATTGACCAGCCCTAATTATAAAAAAGCTATTGTTCTGTAAGATTAAAACGATTTCTGAAACTGTATAACAAACGGATAATAACACAAACACTTAAATAGTTCAGAATAGTCGACAAATAGTCGACGGACAAACTGACCCTAATTATAGAAAATTATTGTTCTGTATGAAGATCTCATATTTCTCATGTGAGTTCAGTTAAGTTGACCCTTCCAGTTTCCCTTCCTTAATCAGGTGACATAAATTTTTCCTCCCCGCCCCCCCCCCAAAAATAAATATTGTACAGCGATTAAGGCGCGAAGATATGTTAATTTTATTTACCATAAAAACGAGTACTTTTATTATCAAACTGACATTATTCTTTTATTTTAGTAATTATGGGAAAATTGAAACAAATTTAAAATGCACGGAAAAATGTCTATAAAAATTTTTAAAAACTTAATTATGAAATAGCTTCGCTCCAAAAAAAATAAAATACTGAAGGGAAACAAACTAATCTAAAATCTTAAATATATATGAACATAGCTTTGTAAGTATGTCTGTCCAGGCGATAAATTTAATTCAAAAAATTTAAAATAGATATTTATCAAATTATCACATCGTATTATAAGCGTATGACCGGAAAGTAAAAACGATTTCTTTCAACTGAAGTCCAAAAAAACCGTATATAGTTATTCCGAATTTTACGATTTGTATTTAATAAAAGATAGACAGACAAAAAGAAAGAACTAAAATTATTAAAGTGATTATCTAAATTTGGTTACTATCATCATATCTTTGTATAATTGGTCAAAAAGCCTTCATAAAACTCCTAGGAAAGTACAGACGATATTTTTATTTACCATAAAAACGAGTACTTAAGTCAAGTTTTTATTTCTTTGTATGTAGATTTCTAGAATGATATCTATTTTTTTTAATAAAAAATTAAATCGACTTATATCGACAAATTACGGCTTTGTGAAAAAAAAAACTAAAGATATATTTTAAAAATTAAAATCCACGGAAAATGTCTATAATATGTTAAAAGTAAAAGTACTATAGAACCTATTTTTTGAAGCGAAGCTATTTCTGATTTATTTACATAAATAAAAACGAAAATGTCTATAATATGTTAAAAGTAAAACTATAGAAACTAACTTTTGAAGCGAAGCTATTTCTGATTTATTTACATAAATAAAAACGAAAATGTCTATAATATGTTAAAAGTAAACCTATAGAAACTAACTTTTGAAGCGAAGCTATTTCTGATTTATTTACATAAATAAAAACGAAAATGTCTATAATATGTTAAAAGTAAAACTATAGAAACTAACTTTTGAAGCGAAGCTATTTCTGATTTATTTACATAAATAGAAACGAAAATGTCTATAATATGTCTATGTCTATAATACGATGCGATAAATATCTATTTTCTGAAGCAACATAAAAGATAGACAGACAAAAATCAAAATGTATTTCCGTGAGAAATTAAATCTTGTTGTTTATCTCCCTCCCCCACCCCTCCTTCTAACTAACCATTACTACCAATCTAATGAAATTCTCCCCTCTTTTTATAAGGTTTTAATTTAACACCTGCATTTATAATATGTGTATGACCGGAAAGTAAAAACGATTTCTTACAGATTTTTCTTTCTCATAAATTTAAATGATTTCTATTTCAAATATTATTTTTTCAAGATTATATTAAAATAGTATTAAACACAATTTTACGGATATAGGATGTATGTACAATTATAATTTCTACTAAGAGTAAGAGTTATCAAAAATATAGTAAAGACTTATTTAAGCTTTAAGTGTATGACCGGAAAGTACTTAAAATCTTAAAACCACGTTAAAACCATCGCAAATACGTCGTATGATGACCGGAAGAAAAGGCCAAAGGGGGCGGAGATTTAGTATAAATATCTGAGTTCTGTTCAAATACAACTTAGTTTAATAAAATATAAGAAGCATTCAAGACCAAGGTCAACCAGTCAACAACACCAGTCATCTTATACAGTTTTCCACAGTCATCCCTATCAGTATCATCTTATTCTTATCATCATATTCCATCGCCATCGTCCTGTTCACCATCGCCATCATCCTGTTCACCATCGCCATCATATTTATCATCAATTATTATTATCTGCTGTTAATAATGCCTGCAGTAACCAGGAGTATGGTACGTGCGGGGGTTGCGGCCCTTGAACCGGCTGTCCAGCCTGCCCGTGTCCAGCGTGCCCGTGTCCAGCGTGCCCCTGTCCAGCCCCAGCGTGCCCCTGTCCAGCGCGCCCGTGTACATCGCGCCCATGTACGTGGTGCACCACGGCAGGCTGGAAATATAGGGCAAAACCTGATCATCATTGGTGATCAGGTTTTTAATGCTCCTGGAGTTGGACCTGCTGGTGTACCACCGCCGCCAGTTGACCAGCCTGCCCCTGGTGGCCCTGGTCCTGCTCCTGGTCCTGCTCCTGGTCCTGCTCCTGGTCCTCAAGGTCCTCAAGGACCTCAAGGTCCTCAAGGTCCCAGGGGCCCTAGGGGCGCCGATGGCCCCCCTGGAGTGGGGATACAGGCCAATAATAACATACGAATTAATAATAACATTTATTATAACTATGTTATTAATGGCCAACAAGTCCCCATGCCTCATCGGCCTGGACCTGGTAATCAACAGCAGATAATTGTTGTTAATATCCACCAGCATTTTCATCATTAATTTAATACCAGTTCATCATCGCCATCAGTTACCTGTTCACCATCGCCATCTGTTACCTGTATATATATTAATAATCCATCGCCATCTATTATTACCTGTTCACCATCGCCATCATATATTCATCTAATATTAACTAAACTCGTTCGTAATTATTATTTAACTATTTGTTTTGTATGTATTGTAAATAGAAACTTAAATAACTATATTGAAATTGAATTGTAAATATTATAAAAATAACTTTTGCGTGATATTGTAAAAAATAAATGTGATAGAAACTCAAAATAATACACTTTTTATATTCATTTTTGGTGGATAGTCTTTAGATTTAATTTTATTAGACACTAACACTTTCAAAACGATTCTGGTAACGATTAATTTAATTATAGAGTTGCATGTCAAAAAAAAATCAGTTAATACTTGTGTTTGGATTAGGAACTTCGGATAATTATATCGCATTATTGGATTTACGGCCTAAACTAACCGGCTGCTTATTATATACACTTTTTATATTGGTGGATAGCTTTTAGATTTAATTTAAAAGTTTAAAAATGATTCTGGTAAAAAAGAGAAAAGATAGAGATTTATCGCATCATATTATAGACAGCTTTCCGCTTTATTTAAATAAATCTGTTTTTATGTAAATAAATCAGAAATAGCTTCGCTTCAAAAAATAGTTTCTATAGTTTTAATTTTAACTTAATTATTAAAACCAGATTTTTTAGCCCCGAGGAGCCGTTTAACTATGAAAGAAATAGCTATCTGTCTTAAAGAACGAACGAATTAAAAAGTAAAAACTTTGTATATTTGTTTTACATAGAAAGATTCAGATTTCAATTTGAGATCCTTGGTAGAGAGATATTAACAGACATCCTATTATTTTATTTTTTGGTTTTCAATGATAACTATGACATATATAGAGTAGACAGAACAGAAAAAGAGTAGTTTTTATTGCAAATCAAATATAATTTTTTTCATTTGTTTTTTATCCGTGGAGATTAACAGACATCCTATTATTTTATTCTTTGGTTTTCAATGATAACTATGATATATAGACAGAACAGAAATGTACAATCGTTTGATTATTAAAACCAGTTTTTTTAGCCCCGAGGAGCCGTTTAACTATGAAAGAAATAGCTATCTGTCTTAAAGAACGAACGAATTAAAAAGTAAAAACTTTGTATATTTGTTTTATTCAAAAAGAGTAGGTTTTATTGCAATTAGAGTCTTCCAACTAATTCACTTACAATTTTGCTTCATATCCGTGTCATGTTATTTAGTTGACCCTTTTTAAAAAAATTTAAATTTCCCTTCCTTGCGAAAGAATGTTTTTAAAACTTAAAACATATGAAATGATATTATCACAGATATTATCATCAATCTATAATATAATTGGCCAAAAAGCCTTCATAAAGTGTTATAAAGCATATAGAGAAGATATCTATATTCCAACTTTCAATATGTAACTTTGAAGCAATTTTGTTTGTTTTCTACATTACCGAATACTTTGTGAAATCAATTCGTCTCAAATGTAACTTTTCTTAAAAATAGGTTTCTAAAACTTGAAATATAATTTTTAACTTTTCTCACCAATGAATGATGAAAGTATAAATTTAAGAACAATTTGAAATATTTACCCTCTAACGGCTAATTTATTTACTATAATTTCATCGTATTAAATCCAAATTTAATCTTGTTTCTCCCCCCCCCCCCACCCCAATTATTACCATACCATTACCAGGTTGGTTACGATATTATATATTTGTTTTTTATCCGTGGACCGTGTGACATGAAAGATTAAGCATCAAATCCTCCCCCCCTCCTCAAAGGGGAAATTAGCAGAATTCTTACATGTCTACCTAATAATTATAAAACATACATAAGTAGCGAAGCTCTAAAATTATGAATAATAAATAGACCATTTGGAACAATGTATGGTTGTCTTTTGAAGCATTAAGCTAATAGAAAAACGTTAAAACTTAAACAATTGAATTTACAATTACATAATCCTAAATTTGCCTAAACTTAAAATTGTTTATTAATTATTTCTTATCAGTTCAGCATTTTGATTTTTGATTATTATTTATTATTGTCAACTGTCCTATCCCCTCCTAATATTTATGTTTTTCCCCCTTTTTTTTTGGGGGGGGGGGGGGGGAGCTAAACAGATATCCTATTACCTCCTAATATTTATTACATACAACACCAACCCCAATTTTAGGGGGTTACATGGGGGGGGGGGGCGCGCATTACCACTCCGCCCATATTCATAATGAGCGGTGAAAATGGACAAAAAAATTGTAAAATACGTGATAAAAAACACATTTATAACAATCTTTTTCTATATATAACAATATAGTGTATTTCCGTAAAAAGACTCGGACGGAGGGACGTATGGACATACCTTAATTATAGAGTAACAAGGATTCTTATAATTTCATTTTCACTATGTTTATATATATGAGAGGGGGGGGGGGGGGGTCACGATTAATTTTTAACTTGGGGAGTGGGTAAGATTATAATTTATTATACTAGTGTAGTCTCACCCCTCCCCTATTTGAAGGTTGACCGTTACATTACAACTTACGATACAAATATTGACCCCTCCCCCCCCCCCCTCCCCAAGAAATAAGTTAACAATTCAAAACATATGGAAAATAGGAATTAGCGAAGCTTTTCTATAATTTGTGTTGGTTATAAACGTCAGTTAGTATTACTATTTTATATAATTTATAGACAGAATATTTTGTCCAGAGGGCAAGGGAAAAATAATATTAATTAATAATTAAAATAATAGGCTATTTTTTTAAGGTCAAAACCTGACAGCCCAGAACCTGAAAATCCAACTTCACCCCCCAAACCTTCTCCCCAATCGAGGTAAAAAAAACAAGTAGCCAAATAATTTTTATATTTTGTCCAGAGGGCAAGGGAAAAATAATATTAATTAATTATTTTAAGGTCAAAACCAGCAAGCCCACAACCAGCTTCACAAACAACACCAGATACATCACCAATGCGCCCACTCAACGTAACGCCGCCGCCGTCTCCATCACCTACAAGTACAACAGCCACACCTAAAGCCGCAGCTGGAGACACACCTTCTTCAGCACAGTCATCCCCAGCTGGAGAAAAGCCAAAAGGGAGAGGTGGCCGTACAAGTACAACAGCCACACCTAAAGCCGCAGCCAAACCTAAAGCCGCAGCCACACCTACAACACCAGCTGGAGACACACCTTCTTCAGCACAGTCATCCCCAGCTGGAGAAAAGCCAAAAGGGAGAGGTGGCCGTACAAAAGGATCCAAGAATAAACCCAAGATGAACAGTGACAGTACGGAACATATGTTCATCAAAGGTAAGCTTAAATTAGTATAATTAATATCAATAACATAGGTAGTAACATTAAAAATTTAATTGACAGGATGTCTATTTGTCTGTACTTAAATAAAATACATTATATTATATTTATAATTAATAACCATACAATCTCAACCGTAAATACATAAATTTCTAGAATACTAGTTTGTTTTACTTTACCTATAATATATTAAATTAACTGTTCTATTGATTACCTAGACTGCGTGGGTACAGTACAAGGGGACACACACTCGCTCTATGACCGCCTTGATGGGAAGAGGATAACATATAGTAATGGTGATAAGGTACAAACATAAATACTAAAAATAATAATAAAATGTAGAGGGGGGGGGGGGGGGGCAAAAGTGACACTTTTTGAAAGCAAAACTAAAAGTCAAGAAAGGAACACAACTAAAAAAAGAGTTACAGGTGTGAGATTATTAAATAAAATGTTTAATAAAATTAAAATTACTTCAGGTTTATGTCTACTTGGTTAAAGTGCTTGAAGATCATGCTTACATGATCCCCAACTACCCTGGAAAGGGTCAGAATAAGACCCCGTGGGGGCGGGGGTGCAAATACTGTAACTTCCATACCTGGGATGGCACATACCACGTGAAAGAATACCCCAAAGAGGGAAAACCATTAGAGAGATTTATACTGCAAGAAACTAACCTTCTTAGGTAATAATATTAAGTTGACATAAAATAACATGATGTATTAACGCAACGTGCCGGAGCCGTATAATTTTGATGCGGCTCCGGCTCCGGGGAGCCGTATTTGGAAATACGGCTCCCGGCTCCGGCTCCAGCTCCGGCTCCTACCTTAAAATTAATATATCAATTTTTTTCCATTATTGAATTTGATAAAATAAGATAAATAATATAAAATATTTTGCTTTTATTTGATTAAAGCTATATAAAAGTAGAAGGATGTGTGTCTATTTGTTAAGTAACAATAGTTTTTCAGTTTATTATATGGAAATAGACCGTTGCCAAATTATAATATTACTTTAAAAAATCATTTTTACCTAGTCCGGAGCCGGAGCCGTTTTTAACAAAAAATACGGCTCCGGATCCGGCTCCACAAAAAATGTTGCTGCTCCCGGCTCCAGAACACTGGTATTAAGTATTCATAAACATTGATTAAAAATATATACTGACAGACAAGGTGAATTATAGAGTAGCTTTGCTAAAAAAAATAATATTAATTGCTTACCTGTTTAGGAGGTTTAGCCGTCACTGGATCATTGACCACAGAGATGTTTACCGAGAGTATAGGAAGGGAGTGAACCTGGCCAGCTTTCAGAGGAAGTTTCAACAGGCCCAGGCAGATGCTGAAGTTATCCATGAAGTCAAAATATACGTCACTGCCCTAGAAGCGCTGCGCCACATAACAGGAAAACTGGTTAATAATGAAAGTTTCCTTTGCTTTAAGGTAAATGTATGTTTAATATTTTTGATCATATTTGCTGTTATCTAATGTCTCATACCTATATTTTTTTAAACAAAATTAATTGAAAATGATTGCTAAAATCGAAATATATCTTCATGTCAGTTAGAATAGTGTATTTTTTAAAAATAGGTTGAAAAACATACTAACTTTAAAAAATTCGCTTTAAGGATACGGATGCCAATGCCTTTGACCATATCATCGCCAAGCAGGTCGGTTTACTTGAGAAAGGCAAGAAGCAGGATGCACCCACCAGCAAACAGCTTCATAACTGGCTGCAGGGGCAGCACAAGTATTACATGGAATCCTTCAAGAAGATTTTAGAAAATAAAGGTATTAATAACTATTAACTATTAAGTATTATAATTTATAAACTAAAACATTACTAAATAATTTCAAAATCTGAAAGAAATAACAAATAATTAATTTAAATTATCTTCACTTCCGCGGGTGTGTACATTGCCGAAATCGAAGGAAAGGTGCACACCTGCGGAAAAAATGTTAATATTTAATTATTTTAAATAATCAATATTATCTTTGTTTCCGCAGGTTTGCACCTTTCCTTCGACTTCGGCAATGTTCACCACACCGACTTCATTGCAGGTAACCTAAATAAAATAAATAAACTATTATTATTTATTAATGCAATTACAACTGCAGCAGCTACATAACCTGAATTAAATAAAGTAAAGTAAACTATTATGAATGAATAATATAAAAGAATTACTAATTTTTCAGTAACTGCAAACTATACCGATGCAGACGGTCCCAAAGAATTGTTGCTCGCCTGTGAACAGGTATAAGTTTAAAATTAATTCTTAGAAATTTAGAATGACCACAAATACCTAAATGATAATTTGATTAATTACTTATGTTTAGATGCCTAAACCCGATGCTTCCGGCCGCAGCATCTACGAATATTTCGAAGAACTGTTGAAAAGGTTTGGGCTTGAGCATTATCAACTTCTCAGCTCCACATCCGACTCGGCTGCCAACTGTGTAAAGGTAATGAAAAATTATAAATTATAATTATAAAATCATAACTATTTAATAGTTTTTTCTCGCATCGTATTTTAAATGGCTTTCCGCGGATGTAAAATGTACAATTGTAAGATAAAACCAGTTTTTTTAGATGAATATTTGAATGAATACGAGAATTAATATTATAAAACAATACCATTAGAAAGTAAATCATTAATTTATTTTTCATTCTTTAGTCCGTCAAGATACTCAATGAAGAGCACGGGAAAACCCCCACAGAGTATACAAGTTTCATGAACCATGAGGGAGTCAGTGATGATGATAGTGATAAGGAAGACACACCTGAGGCTGATAGTGAAGATGAAATCCCGTTGGATATGTTTATAGAAGATTTAGATGAGGTTGAGGATGGTGTTGTAGAAGCCGAAGGTGAGGGTCAGGATGGAGATGAAGAAACCCTGGCAGGAACAAGACAAGGCGATGGCGGCGATGGCGGCATATCAAGTGCGATTTTCTACAGGTCCATCGCCATCAAAGATCCACAACAAAGAGAGGGTAAGTAAAGTTAAATTAAATTCATTCCCAAAAAATTCAATGAATTACATTTAATGATTTACAGGGGTAGTTTCACGAAATGCATTTAACTAAATTATATTAATTTATTAAATTATTTCTTTTCAGCAATCACAAATTTCGGGAAACTAATAGAAGAGAACATCCAAAGAACAATGAAATGTGATGAGCAGAAATGTGGACTTATAGTGGGAGGTGTTTGCCTCAACCACCAAGTGGAGTTGGCGTTGAAGCAGGCTGCCAAAGTTGTAAGTAAATTAATTAAATGATTAATAGAACCAACTAAATAACTTATACAGTAACTTAAAAAGTTAAATAATAAATTATACAAAAACGTGAAAATTAACAAATATTATATTTTTTTAGAAAGGGAAGGGGTACAACAGAACCATAATTAACCTGGCAAAGCTGGTCAGTAAAATTATGAATAACAAGAAGCTGCGTCGCATTTTGGTAGAGAGTGGACAACGTATGCTTACCAGATACGTGGAGACGAGATGGAGCTCCAGAATGAACATGATAAAGCGGTTCTTAGAGTTGTTTGACAACAAACAACTACTTCAGAAGGTGAAAAAATCCGTGCAGGATCAGAAAGGTAAACCCAAAAAAGTTAATTATAATTTAAACAACAATTTAAAACTAACAAAATTACCAATTTAAATTTCTCTCTGTCCCTTAATTAAACAAAAGAGAAAGGTAACAAATAGAAGTTTATTAAAATTTAAACTAAATAAATTATTTCTTCTCTCGTTCCCTTAATTAAAAATTAGAACTGTATATATCAATAGAATTAATTTTTAATTTTTAATTTTTATTTTAGTCAACAAGAAGTTTGACAATCTGTGGCCAACACCTGACCAGGTTCTTGCCCTCAGAGAAGTCCTGGAAGTGTTGGAGTGTGTGGATACCATGCTGACAATTCCTGCACAAGCCCATGAGGCCACAATCGTCCAGATGTTCACCATGCTGGATACGGTGTTCTTTACCCTACGGACAAGTATGCCTGGCAACTTATTCGCTAGACGTGTATTCAAGTTCCTTCACCTGAGAGTTAACAAGATTGTCCGTACTAATGCAGGATGGCAAGTCTGTCTCTACCTACACCCCCTGTCACGCAGTCATTTGGAAATGATTGCGAGTGGCACACAAAGCTTTACGGTGACACAGGATGAAGCAAAAACAATTTTACAACAAGCACCCAAAAATTGTAGGTTGTTGGGTGAACGGCTACACCGAATCTCACTGAGAGCCAACCTAAGTCCTGAAGAAAAGGCAGATGAAGAGGCCGACCTGCGTAGAGCTAATGCGGATGCCGACAATGAGGATTCCGAAGCTGACGAGTACGAATCTCCAGAAACTGCACCTCCCACAGGTAAAGATATACAATATTAATTAAAATAGATAATAATAATAACATTAGTTAAATAATTCAATTATCATTTTTATTAATTATATTTATGTATTACAGGCATGATGACACCCATCCAAAAGATGTTTTGGAACAAACAACAAGAGTTCAAACAAATTCAGGCTCAAGCAGCAGCCAAGAAGAAAAAGAAAGAACAACGTGACAAACAGAAGGATCCCCTGGACGTCATGAAGAAACACCTGAAAGCTGGGCTGAAGGATTGGAATAACATAGAAGAATCCAAGTTGCATGCCTTGACATACGGTTACCAACGTGAAGTCGCTAAGATAAAGGAGGAAATTGCGAAAGTCAAAAAATATAAGTCCAAGGATTTCGATGTTGAAGAACGCCAGAAACTGTACAAACAAGGAGCAATGACCGCAACCCACAGGATGCTTACTGCCAGGTATGAACATGTTGCAGAGAAGATATGTTATCCACCTGGACTTGTCAGTTTGATGACCAACTTCAACAACTTACCTGTTTCTAATGCGAGGTGTGAGAGAATTTTCTCACACCTCAAATTAGTTTACTCATCGAGGCGGTATAACCTAGAGAAAGAAACCATCCACGCCATCATGTTCTTGAAGATGAACAAGCTAGTCCCCAAGAAGTCCCAAGCATTTTGGGATAGGCAGGTAAAAGTTACCAAGAAGACAGCAACCAAGGAACTGGAAAAGTGAAATAATTTTTGTAAATATGTTTATCATATTAATTATGTTGGAAAGAAATAAAGTAGAAGTAAAGTAAAACAAATAATTTAATGAAATAATTTTGTGTTTTTTAAATATCTGTATCATTACCATTATAAAATAAATGTTGTAATATAACCCAATAAATATTCACTCAAAACAATAGACTACAATAATTTTTTTCGGACGACAGTACAGAATTAGATCTTCTTGTGTTGACACTTGACTAAGACTTTGTTTCTTTCTTCTTTTTTTTTATAACTATGCAAATAATATTTATCACTTTATTTTATTGTATTAATATAATTCCATTTGAAGTTTTCACATTGAATATTAAATTTTTTATTATTTTTCACTTTTCTTTGTATCTAACTAACGCGTAGTATGACGTGTCAATACACTCTGAAATTCAAATAAGGACTGAAGAACTGTGTGTGTGTGCACGAGGTGCACGAGGTAGAAATGTACATGGGTAATTAGAAACTTCAATATAATTTATTTCGTTATATTTACATTTTTTAAAATAAGATTTTTTAATATGTTTTGACCACGGTAAATAATAAAAATTTGTTGGAGGAATTTTTGTGTATATATTTATCCCTGATATAACAGCATACACCGGAAACGGATGATATCAAATAACAGGGAATCTATAAATATATTGTTACAAATACAATTACAAACTATTATAAGTTAACTTTAATATATTTCATTATCGTTATATACTTTTTTTACGTAATGCAAAATTATCCTTTTTTAATATTAGGAAGAATTTTTATTTTACCCTGTAAAAAAAGCAATGAAAAAAGTAAGACGTCTAAAATGTCGTATTCTTAACAGGTAGACTTTTTGGAGTAAGGAAATTATGTCATCACATTAATTTCATAGAAAGAACCTAAAAGTCTAATATATCTAGTAAATTTTATTTCGGAATTGTTTAACGAACATACTTAATTTAAGATTGCGTGATTTATTTCGAAATAGAAATATAAAACGTAAAAATTTATTATTTTTCAAAATCTTCTATTTATTTACCAAGTACTTCGTATATAAATATTAAGAAATTTGAATATTTAGAAAAATAGAAATAGGGATGTATTTTTGAACGAAGGGAGAGGGGAATTAATATCCTATTTTTGAAATAGAATTCTTGCACACGTATATAAATATTCCCCAATTTCAATATTTTCATATGTCTAAATTCCCTTCCAAATTTACTCGAAATACGATACGTTTAGGGTTTAGAATAGTTAATATTTAAAATATCTAGTAGACACATCATTGCACAAATGGCTTCCTTATGTAATTCTAAGTTACAACAGTCAAGCAACCAGGCCTCTATCTCTTACGGTTCTCAAGATATAAGCACTTGAACCTACCCCATCATAAAATGACCCCATATCAAATTTTGACACCCCATGTGCATAAATGGCTTCCTTATGTAATTCTGAGTTACCACAGTCAAGCAACCAGGCCTCTATCTCTTACGGTTCTCAAGATATAAGCACTTGAAACTACCCCATCATGAAAAAATGACCCCATATCAAATTTTGACACCCCATGTGTGAGTTTCAACCCCTACTCATATTTTCAGCATCTTGAAAAATGTATATTATGTAGTTCAATAATCTGCCACTAGGTGTTCCTATTTAAAACACACTATTGTTATTGTACTTCAATCGAGCAAAAGTTTTTTTTTAGAATATAAAATAAAGGAAAGTATTAGAATATGTTGTTGTTTTATTATAAAAAAAAGTCTTAAAAGAGAAATAGAAAAATAAATAGAGGTATTTTCATATTTTATTTAAAATATAGCAAAATCAAGTGTGTGAAGCAAGGTAGCTATATGCTAGCCTTATATATTTTCTCTCGTGCCAGGTTCACCTCGCAAACCCCTCTAGACTCTCCCCTCCCACCTTCTTAGATTTTATTTCCCCTTCTGCCAATTTTGTCCCCATCTCTCAAATATGTCCCCACCTCAAATTCTGGCCCCATGGTCCAATTTAGACCGCATCCTTCATTTTTGTAACTCTTGGATATTTACAAAATATGAAGATGGGGATCAAATTACATGATGGGGACAAAATCACATGCCAGGGGGGGGGGGTTATTTGATAGATGGCAGGGGGGGGGGGTATTTTTTCATATGGGGTAGAATCTCACTCCTCAACTGGGAACATCCCTCATTTCCCAATGTGTACATTTGTCAAGAATCAGGTCAAAAATGCGTACATTACGCACAAAATGTGTACATCTGGCACTGTTGAGTAGCAGGGCTGGGCTAGGAAGCTAAAGACTAGACGGCTCTGAGAGAAATGAAAGAAAAACAAGTCCTATACAATATAAACCAATAAGAAATTTAGGCGGCATACAAAGTAACCAATGAGAGATTAGTATTTTCATATGCCTGCCGCTATTATTTCATTTTTTACGTAATTTGAAAATTTGAAGGGTGGGTACTATATATTTTTTTAGGGTCGTCAATTTTCAAACCCAATTAAACCGGTTTTAAACTGATTTTTTCAAATCAAAACATAAAAGCAAAGTTGTTAAGCATGGAAAAAACTCTAGCATATCAGAAAATTAGCCGGATAGCTTTATTTTTGCTTGTTTTATGATAAAATTAAATTTTTTCAGTTAAAACATATTCAATAATTTGAAGTATTTTATAAGTTTTTTTTCTGTCTAGAGTTAAAAATCATGAAAATTGGTGAACTCAATTAGTTGTTCTTTTAAGGGCAGCTTTATACATATCTTACTGGGTGGATTTAAGCTATATTTACATCCCTCGCACAAAGAACATTAGGAAATAACTGCAGAGAGAGAGGGGACAATAGTCCCCAAAGTATTCTTATTCGTTGATTTAATAATTTTAAGGCCTATCGGGAATTTTGATTGCCTGGTTTATTGAGTTGTGTGTTCAAACGTCTCACTCACTAATTAGGTAATTTGTGTATAATTTGGGATGTTTATCAATTTATCGGCCATTGTCTAATCCCTTTAGATCTCTAGTTATAGTTATAACAAATTGGTAATAAAAAAACTTTAAATGTCATTTTATGTTATATTTTTATGTTATATTCTTTTTAGTAGCAATGTTACTCTATAAATAACTTTGTGTGTCTGTCCGTCCATCCATCTGTACGGCTAAGGGGAAATATCAATTTCATAGAAAGCTGAAATTTTTAGTGTTAACCTAAGAGAGAGAGAGAGGGGACAATGGATTGTTTATTACACTAGTCCCCAAATTTTAAAATAAAGTTTACTAATTGTTGGATTAACAACTTTGTGGATTTTTCTTGACTTTTCATAAAGTTGAGTGACTAAACGTTTCAACCACTAATCATAATCTACAGAACAGGTTATTTTGTGTATCATCTTTGGGGTTGTACATAATTTTTTCATCTACAAGTGTGGTAATTTCGTGTAAAATTATTTGGATGTTACTAAAATTATCATTTTTTGTCTTATCCCTAAAGATCCATGACATTATACAGTTTGAATTTTTTTATTAGAAAACCTTTTTTTAAAGAAAACTCTAATAAGGGTCTGTCTGCATGGTCATCAGTTTGTAATTTTGAATTGTTTTCAAACTTTGCATGATGATTCCAATAATAATTATGTAAAATTTTAAAAGCATAGCCACTCTATGATCATTACCAGAAACCAAATGTCCATTTAAAACAAGCTGATTTTTAACGTTTATTTGTATGATGTTTATGCTATTGATCTGATTTTTGGAATATTGATTCCTAGGACAACAAGGTCCCATATTTTAGATGTCTATACACCAATTAGATTATTCTGTAAAACGTATGGAAATCTTCATTTTAGACTATGAGTTCCTAGGATATCTAAGTGTAGCTCATTGAGACCGTTCTGTAGAGTACTTAACATCGCCTGTAGCTCAATCCTAGCAGAAATGAGAAATAAATATTGCAAAAAATTATTAGGCGTTTCTGAGATTCCAAGAATTTTTCATGCGTATTTATTTTTTTCTCTCATTTGAGCTAGGATTGACCTACAGTCGATGTTAAATACTCTACAGAACCGGCCCAATGAGTTGGAGATATAATTCCAAACAACCCCTAGTGTAAAATTAATTTTTTGATACTGGACCAAACTTTTTCTGATTTTTTGAAAATTTGAAAGTGAGCCTTACCCCGGAAAACATATCGAAATATTGACTTTAGACTATGGGTTATTCAAAGTTTTCTCTTAGGCTCATTGAGCCGGTTCTGTAGAGTATTTAACATTGACTGTAGGTCTATCCTAGCAAATTGAGTGAGCCATACCCCGAATTTTTATGCGTCTTTTATTTTTTCTCTCATTTGAGCTAGGATTGACCTACAGTCGAGGTTAAATACTCTACAGAACCGTCTCAATGAGCGGGAGATATAATTCCAAAGTCCCTCGTCTAAAACCAATATTTCGATACGTTTTAGACTATCCTAGCAGAAATGAGAAAATTTGGTAGCTAGGGAAAATTTAATCATCTTATTTCTAATATTTTGGGCGAACATCCGAGATAATGTGTTTGCAAAACTTTGAGCACCAGTATAATTTTCAGACTACTTTGCCTCTAAGAAAGCTTAATTTATTTGAAAATATTAAAAATAATTGAGTGTATGTAATTCCAAAGGTCCTGTAATGGTTTTGGGCTATTTAAATTTTAGATTTAAGTCTTGGTTTTAAGCTATTTTTGAAGCTCTTTTCTATCCTTTAGATACAGAGCAACCCTAGAGATGAAAGCATGTTTAGTATTTAATTTATTTTGCAACAAATTTATTTTGTCTGATGTTGTCATCCTTGTTTTGGTAAATTTGTGTAAATTTTTCAATTTAAAAAATTATTAACTAAAATAACTTATATTAAAGTAACAGTGTGTGTATGTGTGTTTGTTTTGTCTGTGTGTATCGAATGATCTCGCTAACCAGCGAACCGAGATGGTTTTCTTTTACAATGTAGCTTTTTATAGGTCCTTGTAAGGTTCTTAACTATTTCAGGGGAGGGTACCACGACCCTCTATTACAATACTTTTAACCTTTTAATATTCATTCTTTTTTAAATCATAAATTAAAACTTTTTTCATATTTAAGGAGTTAAGAAACATAGAACAATCTTAGAAGTTAATTTATTTATTAGTAGCGAAGCTTCTCTTTAGTTTACTTTGTCTATTCATCAGTCCGCCAGTCTGTAACGCTATGGGGGACATGCAATTTTCTCAGCTGCCATTGAAGATAGACAGTGAAGATTCTATATCAGTGAGCATTAAGTGTAAATTTATCTTTTACTGTTAAGAAAACAAGGATGACAACATCCATAAAAGCAAAGCTCTAAAAACGAAGGACCATAGAACATTAACACATGTAGAGTGTGAAAACTTTGGGTACTTCTTTTTTAAATTGATAAGTATACTGGCTTCTTTAATTTTAAAATGTTCCAACTTTTTAACCAATAATTTTAATCTAAAGAATGAATAAATTTGATAATCATAATTGAAGACGCATAATGACAAAGAAAAACGTATACAAAAACACATATTAGAATTTTGGCCTCTCAGAAAATTTTGTATAGGTTTTTCATTTCAGTTTAGCTAGGATTGAGCTACCAACGAGTTTAAGTCTTCTAAATGTCCGGCTCAATAAGCCTAACATATCTCCTTTTGAAAAGTTCTCTCTCAGATCAATATTTCGATACAATTGTCGTTTAGGCTTACTTTAATACTATTTTTAAAAAGATTGAAACTTTTGACTTTTAAACGGAAACCCTCAATAATAAAAAATACAAAAAAAAAATAAAAAAAAACAAAGCCATTAACAGTTTATAATTAATGGTGATTCCAAATCCGATATTGTATTTTACCTCAAATGATTCTCTGAACCACAAAAGTTTGTAATAATGATTGGTTGTAAGATTAAATCAATATTCGTCTGATATTTTGATATCTTGAACCTCGTTTTTATGAATATTGTCATTCTTGTTTACTTAGATCTGTAAAGGTTAATTCAAGGGGAACATAGGGAGCTTATGTCCAACGGCTCGTACAACTATTCATTCTTAAATTGTCAGGGAAGCTTACTATTGTTATATAGACAGATTTTAGGCTATTTCTTTTTATTTCATTCTATCCATCTATATTCCTATCTATTTTTCTATCTATTTTTCTATCTATCTATCTATCTTTCTATCTATCTATCTATCTATCTATCTATCTATCTATCTATCTATCTATCTATCTATCTATCTATCTATCTATCTATCTATCTATCTATCTATCTATCTATCTTTCTATCTATCTATCTATCTATCTATCTATCTATCTATCTATCTATCTATCTAGATCATGTTTACGGACATTTTGGTAACGATTATAGAGTTGCTACGCTTTCTAAATCGTACCTAATTACTACAGGAATCATCATGCAAAGTTTGAAATCGCTAGGACAATTCTAAAAAGCCTAAATTAACGAAAAGGCTATCCGTTATGGACTGACTGACCTTAATTATAGAAAATCTTCGCTTTAAAAAAAATAAAAGTGAAGTAAAAAAATATTTATTCTGAAATTGATTCTGAAATATAATATGAACAACAAATTGATCACATATTATATATATAATTTTATTTAGTATATATTTAAAAGAAAAAATTTAAAACTTTTTGGAAAAAGCTAACCGTTTCAGACGGACGTACAGACAGGCGGACCGACCCTAATTCTAGAAAAACTTCTCTTTTAAAACAAATATTGTAAATCAATTTGGAAAATTATTTCAAAGTTTTTATGGTCTAATAGAAATCCTGATGGGAAAATATCATACAGATATAATATTTCACAAAATAGTATAGAACAAGATTTCACTCAGGGTGGTTTGAACTTTCTAAAACCTGACACCCAAGCATTTTCAATATGGCTAAATAGTTTTATGAATTGTCTAAGATTTTCTTCTCAGCATAATGATACTACCATTAGCTTAATTTTAGAGCATAAACATCTAAACATTCAAGCAATGTTACCTACATTTAGTTATAAAACAATCATTGAGCATAAAAAATTTTTTAAGAGTCTTTATCCATGTGCAGGTGGTAATTATTTTCATAAGCTAAGCGAGTTTTTTATGATTTAGAGCATGAACCAATCACTTTCTTTCAATCCCCCATTATCTCATCAAATTTTGCTTATATTTCAACACCTTTTAATAAACATGATTAAAATGTATTACTTAAAGCTAAAAAGCTAACCATTGCTTCCATATTTGAAACAAGAAAAATTGATGATAAAGTATTATTTTTGCCATACATAAAATCTGATCTATCAAATACAATTAGAGATGTTTCTTGAATAAATAAATTGAGTAAACTAGTAGAGTCAACAAAAACAGCTTTTCCTAGAGATTGTGTGTTTAGCATGAAGAGAGCAAAACAACTTTTGATTCCAATTGGAACAGTTTTTTTAAAGAACAAATCTGTTTTCTCTCTTCATTTTAAACTAATTTATAGAAATAAAAACTCATGTGAGCTACCTGCATTAAAAACTAGAGTAAGTGATCAGTTATGTATTCCAAACAAAGAAATGCTTAATATTTCATTAAAAAAATATTTAACATGCCAATTATCTTGAACAAATGAATAGAACTCTAAATAGTAGAAATAAACTTTACAAATTTAAGTTAGCTGAATCAAATTTATGTTCAAAATGTAATATAATAAGTTCAACAGAACATGCCCTCAATTTTTGTGTTTTTCTATCATATTTTATACATTAACTTGCATTATTTTTAGATTATGTTCTAAACGATAGTAAGCCAGAATTCATCTTTTTAAAAGAAAACTTTTACGTGTACAATATGTTTTATGAAGGCTTTTCAAACGATTTTCATCTACAATTAAAAATAATGGTAGAGGATGATTTCATTAAGTGGGATGTCAACAATTTCTATGCACACTCTATTCTGTTATCTCAATTTACATAAGATCTAAGGGAAAGTTCGTTAAATGTCCCACGCGAAGATTAAACTATGCATCCAACAAGGACAATCATATCATTATCTATAGCATAACTAAAGAAAATAAGATTTGATAAATTCTAAATTGATATTATAATAGATTTGATTTAGATTATAGAGGCCATGCAAAGACATTAGCTAGGTCTTACTTTGATTATTGCTTTTCAAGGTTTAGATACAAGTAAATATTGAGCTTTCAGATAAAATAACTATTTAATACTAATTCCCTTCCCCTCTATTTAAATATAGACAGATATATAGACCAGTTATAAAGAAATATATTTAGAATGATAAAAAAAGCTAAAGAGTAGCTCTGCAATGAAATATTTATGCTTATTTATATTTATTTTCTCAGCTTTTTATCTTAATACTAGCGGCTACTCCCCTAGAGGCTTTCTTAGGGCATTTCAGGTGGGGGGAGGGAGTTAAACTCTAAAAGAAAAAGTAAAATGATGGTAATTTTTTTTTTTTTGGGGGGGGGGGGGAAGTTGATTACCCCATTTTCATATCAATTTTTAAACAAAAAATTGTGAGGGGAAGAGGTCATTTTTTTAGTAGAGACAGACACAGATTATCACTTCCTTAGATAGATAGATAGACAAAAAGCTTAATAGATAGATAGATAGAGATCGATAAAGAGACAGACAAATAAATAGATAGCTAGATAGATATAGATAGATTGATAGATAGATAGATAGTTAGACAGATAGATAGATAGATAGACAGATAGATAGATAGATAGATAGATAGATAGACAGATAGATAGATAGATAGATAGATAGATAGATAGATAGATAGATAGATAGATAGATAGATAGATAGATAGACAGATAGATAGACAGATAGATAGACAGATAGATAGACAGATAGATAGACAGATAGATAGACAGATAGATAGATAGACAGATAGATAGATAGACAGATAGATAGATAGATAGATAGATAGATAGATAGATAGATAGATAGATAGATAGATAGATAGATAGATAGATAGATAGATAGATAGAAAGATAGATAGATAGATAGATAGATAGATAGATAGATAGATAGATAGATAGATAGATAGATAGATAGATAGATAGATAGATAGATAGATAGATAGATAGATAGATAGATAGATAGATAGATAGATAGATAGATAGATAGATAGATAGACAGATAGATAGATAGATAGATAGATAGATAGATAGATAGATAGATAGATAGATAGATAGATAGATAGATAGATAGATAGATAGATAGATAGATAGATAGATAGATAGATAGATAGATAGATAGATAGATAGATAGATAGATAGATAGATAGATAGATAGATAGATAGATAGATAGATAGATAGATAGATAGATAGATAGATAGATAGATAGATAGATAGATAGATAGATAGATAGATAGATAGATAGATAGATAGATAGATAGATAGATAGACAGATATTGATATAGATATGGAAAAAAAGGCAAAGTTTAGTGTTTTTTTATGCAATATTTTTAAAATAAGAAGTAAAATCTATATTGTAAATGTCTGGAGCCAAAGTCGGAGCTAGTACAATATGAATTCAACATTCCATTCTCATGGCCCTGGTGTCATATTACACTTACATTATGAATTGAAGAAAAATCGGCTCCCAAATCCCAAAAGAGTATGTTAGAGCCGGCTCCGATATTCATAATTTATACATTTTGATTGGATCTAGTAAATAAGATACAAACCTTTAATCAGATTTGATAAATAATCTTATTTTTTAACTTTGTCTATTAAAAGTTGTTTGGAAGGAATTTTTGCTATAATAAGAAAACATTACTGGGTGCATAAGTTTATAATTTACCCTATTAGAGCTACCTTAGATTTTCACAATTAAAAGGTTTAAGAATCCTACCTTTTATTTGCTCTTTCAAATATCTCCAATTCATATACTGTTGCAGACTCTCAGCAACATTTTCACTTTATTATAACTATACAGTCATTGCAATTATTCTGAAATATATAGAATTAGTGCAATTTTGTGTTAGATAAAATTTGTGAAATTAACTTTGATTATATAAGTAATAAAAGACAATTCAAGAAAAAGAATTTACAAATCAAATAGTCAATATGTATGGAAAATAAATTTAAGAAACAAACAATTAAAAATTGGACAAAGTATAAGATTGATTTTTGTATGATACAACAATAAGATATTATGCAGAAAAATAGGCAATTTGTGAAAATTGATTTAAATCAAAATTGAAACACAAATATATCATTTGATATTAATGGGTAGTTTACAAAATTATCAATATAATAGAACATTGCAAGCAATAAGAAAATAAAACAAACTGACTATTGTATGTCAGTGAGAATGTAAGTTATAATCATTATTCTTATTTAGTTGAAGTAATACAAACAATAATATTTTACTTTTATACTTTTTTACTACAGTTGTTCTTAGAATCTTTCCCATCAGCCACTTGTTGGAACCAAGCTATCTCTAGTCCCATCAGGATGAAGGTAGATAGGATTTGCAGTATGATCCAGCTTTCCTTCAATGAAGTATCCAAGAACTTTCTCACCGTCAGGATAGATGAACATACCTGGACCAAATGGCTGACCCTTCATGTAACCTCCAAAATAAATAAATCTATGCTTGGATGAAAAGGAAATAGAAGCTCCCAAACCTTCTAGGACACCATTCTCAAATTTTCCTATGATAGTAGGTAAGAAAGGTTCAGTCTTTAAGCCAAAACCAGTTTGTATTTCCTGCTTTATCTCTCCAATGTAGTAGCCTCCATTAATTCCTAGTTCTCCAAATCCATCCATTATCTTTCTTCTTCTAACTGTTATAGTATCACCAACATAATAATGTTTGGGACCACTGAAGTATAAGGTGTCTATGTCATTAGGATTGTTATAACAAGATTTGAAACCATCCTCATTAAAACAATCAATTTCACCACCAGTAAAGTTGACAACTTTGAACCCTTTTCCATTGTAAGTTGTATTTTTGTATGGGGGATATGTAAAGACCAAGTCTGGAGTCATTGTCATGCCATGATAAATTTCATCATTCTTCATTTGTCCATAGAAACAGGTTCCATTAGGCCATAACAATAATCCATGTCCTACTCTTTTGTCACTGCTCCATTGACCATTATATATACTTTCATCTTTGTAAACCATCTTTCCATAACCAGTTCTATCATCATCAATCCATTCTCCATCATATTCTACAAAGTTTTTATAGTCCTTGTATGTGTATCTTCCCCAGCCATTTTTTTTATCATCTCTGTACTCCCCCTCATATTTGTCTCCACCAGACCAGGTATACACACCCCGGCCATGTTTGTCACCCCTTCTCCACTCCCCCTCATATCTATCTCCAGCATACTTATTTTCAGGACCCCAGATTTTTACACCATGACCATGATGATCAACATCTCTCCACTCCCCCTCATATCTACTTCCATCAGGCCAGGTATAAACTCCCTGGCCATGTTTGACATCCTCTCTCCACTCCCCCTCATATCTACTTCCACTAGGCCAGGTAGCCACACCCTGGCCATGTTTCTCACCATCTCTCCACTCCCCCTCATATCTACTTCCAGTAGGCCAGGTATAAACTCCTTTCCCTTCTTTGATTCCATCTTCATCAACACCTCCTCTGTAAATATCCCCAATAGGATATTCTATCAAAAATTGTTCTTTCATCATTCCATCTTCAAAATAACCAGTATATTTTTCTCCATTGGCTTTTGTATAACTACCATTTCCAATTGGCAGATTTCCATTAACTTCACCAGTAAAGACATTTCCATTGCCCACAGTTACTCCAAATATTCCCTAAAATAAAATAACTATGTTCATTTCACAAAAAAATGTTGCAGGGCTAGGACTATTGTCTTGGTTGATTTATATAGTCAACCATGGAGTAAGGGAGGGGACAATGGGCAATTAATATAATTTAAGAGTATTTGCTAAACGACCTTGAAATCCAGATTAATCCAGAAAATATGGAGAAAATTTTAAAGGGAGAGTTAATACAATATAGAAAACAATATAATAAGAGGAAATTTCCAAGAAAAAAGCATTCATTTGAAAATTATATAACCACAACATCAGACTGACGTAACCATTCTGTAATTAATAACTAGAAAAATCTTCCTGGAACCCATTCAACCCATAGCCCCATAACCCAAAATTTAATTGGATTCTTAGATTGTTTATTAACCCCTAACAGTCGGGCCCCTTGCTGCACCTTAAACCCCCCCAATATTATCTCCGTCCCCATTAGAGCTAGAAGGCTAAAAAATTTTGTGCATGTCCCCTGTTTGGTAACGAATTTCCAACCTTAAGTGAGTCAAAGTCAATTTTTGCTTTCTTCCCCCTTTTATTTAACAACCTTTGTTTTTAGGTCCTTTTTTACATAAAAATTTCAAACAGCTGTAATCTTTTTTATTTTTGTAGCTAGAAGAAAAATTTTTATTTGCAGAAAATGTTTATCTTTATGTAAATTTTATGTTAGAAATATCAAAACATAAATTTCAGCAGCTGCAGCTGTACTTGGCAGCTGCCAGCCGTCGCAGTCGGCGGTCGGTGGGAAAATGGCGGCGGATCTTTATGAAATTTAAATACGTTATGTAGACATGTAAGAATAGATTAAGTTTAAAATTTGAAGTCTCTATGTCAAAAATTGCGGCTACAGGAGCCTTTTAATGATTTCAGGAGAACTGGAGGATCAGGACCTGCAGGATCATACCTGGAACCTGAAATTGACTTGAACACCTGTATTTCATATGAGGATGTTCTACTAGAGGATATTTTAATATTTTTGTAGGATAAAATGCTTTGTTTAAGTCAAAAAAATATGTTTGCTCTTTACCTGTATGACCCTGCCAGGTTTGCTGGCATCCTGTGCCCGCCAGGATGGAGATAACTGTTTTAGATTATTTAAAAATTTTGTAATTATTTCATCTTTTTGTTATTTATGTAAGGAAATAGAAACAATTAACACACCTGAATGTTTGTCATTAAAATGACAACCAAAGAGAGTTTAACAGTTTGCCTTGGTTGTACACTGAACATTCCTCTGTAACACTCCTTAATAAGAATAAAGGTATTGTTGTTTCCTAATTATGTAAGAAAAAGCAGATTTCTAGAAGAATTATATGTACAGGTTTTAAAAATAATTCTTGGATCACCCTGATATCAATTAATAGAGTGTGATTAGGCATTAAATTAATTTGTAAACTTGAACTAAATAAAATTTACATCCGTCTTTGAAATCCCCTTTCTCACCCACCACTAAATTTGTATAGCCACCAATATTAATAAATAATTAAATACCTGGATCTTTGGATCTCCCACCAGAGTTTCTCTCCTCCTCATTTTCAATTAATTTCTGTAAAATATTTCATTATTTTTTATAGCATTCCAAAATTGTAAGAAATATCCAGAATTAGTTATTCTGTTCATAGTGATTTAGATTTAATATATCATGGTAAGAATCACAATTATGCTATATAATTGTATGACTTTGTCCAACCTTTAAAAGATGAGGGAAGGTTTCTTATAAGGAATGGTGCTGAATGCCCACCAACCTACCCCAAACAACTTTTACATATAGTATACTTTAATTGGCTCCTGCTATATATAGATACTAGCGGCTACACCCCTAGAGGCCTCTAGGGGCACTTGAGGAGAGAGTCAAATTTGATAATTAAATTTCTTATTTTAGATTTTAAAAGAAAAATTTTTAAAAATTTTTAATTTTTTTTTGGGGGGGGGAGATTTTTCATTTTTGGGGGGGTTTGGGGTGTCCCACCCCCCCAAGAAAAAAGTTATAAACCTTCCTGGGACCTATGAGAAGCTACTCTGTTAAGGAGAACCCGATCGGTTCAGCAGTTAGCGAGATCCTTCGGTACAAACATACAAAACACACAAACACACATACAAACATCCTATTACTTTATTATAAGGTTATAAAAAAATAACACAATACAGAATAGATGTGCACAAAATAACCTGACCTTAACTGTGCTAGAGTAATAAAGAACTTTAAATTCAACTTATTTCAAAATAAAAGAAATCACTGACATAATTGAGAAAGCTTTTGCATATTGTATTTTTATGGAACATAATTGTTGCTTAAGTCAACCCACTTATCCTAGACAAAATTCATCCATAAATCTTCTTTACTTCATTGCAATGATGAGTTTTAGATCGGAAAAAAATTTATTATTTTCAACAAATTATTCCTTTAAAACCTGTTTATTAGTTTATTTTTGAAATTTGAAAATATGCATTCAATTACCAGACAGATGGTAACAAATTTTTTACCATCTTTTTAATTTATCCACCCTCCCCCCCCCCCCCCCTCTTCCCTCTATTATCTCAGCTATTGAAGCTAGAGGGCTAAAGATTTTGAGCGTGTCTGCTGCTTAAAATTAAAAATAATTTAGGGGGGGGGAAGTCTTTTTTTCTTGGAGTGATTTCTTTTGGGAGGGTGGTTGTATCCTCCCAACCTTCCCAGGACCTATAAGAAGCTACCATGTAAAAGAGTACCTTCAGTTCAATGGTTAGTGAGATCTCTTGGTACACACATACACTCATAGATCCTTTTACTTTATCATAGATATGCTGATACTCTTCAAGCCGGGTCTGCCAGATCCATCTGTCTAGTACTAGTGGCTACGCCCCTAGAATTTAACAACCAGACTTTTCATTTTAGATGTAAAAAGAAAAAGTAAATTAAATTTTTTTTTGGGGGGGGGAGTGGTCTTTTTTTAAGGGGTAATTTCTCTCAGGATAACTTGTTTTACCCTACATTTTTTTTCATCTATTTAAATATTTTTTCTTTCTTGAGAGCATTGTCTTTTGAGACATGAACTTAATTCAATACTCTTTTTTTCTGTTATATGTGTTTAGAACTTAGATTTTGTCATCTAAATTCTAATAAGACTAAAAGCAACTTTTTTAGTACAACTTATTACAAAATTATTGGTTTTAAAAAGCCCAATGATTCTAGATGATTTTTGGAATTATTGGTCGGGAATATTGAGAAAGATAAAGATCTAGGCTCATAGTTTAAGCAACTAGAAAATGATTGAAGCAATACCAATAAGAATAGATTTGATCATATAAAAGATATTAAAAACCTGATTAAGATTTAGGTTGTTTAGAGTTAGAAAAAATTTAATTGTTGATTGCTATGAATGCATACACTTTTTAGGTAAATAGCAATTATAATCCTTATTTGTATTATAAAAGGTAACTTACTAAATTTTTCTTGATCTTAGTGAGAATTACACTTTATGATCAGAATTTAGTAAAAAAAATAGATTTTGTCAACATTTATATTATAAAATCCAAACCATGACTCCATGAGTTAAGACTCTAGGGGGCTAGGTGTCGCTTCGGGTACTAGGTAACTAGACCTCTCTCCACGCACCTTGAAGCATACATACAATACTTATGATTGCGGTGTAAAGCGTCCATTCACCCATCAGACAACCAACTCTCTGAGATGCACGACCTTTGTCTGAGAAGTCCCAACTGTGCATGGTAACAAGTTGCGCCTGTTTTGGGCCAAGGCATTCCCACCACTCTGACTATTTACGTCGCGCATCTGACATAGTAGCAGTGGGAACCATTTTTAATGTCTTAAGTTATGACGTGGTGCAATCATGGATATACAGACAAAGGAATGTTTAGACCATAATTGAAGTGTATCTGCGCTATTTTTCATGAATCCCTGAATAGCTAGGCTGCAATTAAAGATTACAGACGTATAAACATCTCAAAGTCTAAAGTCTCAAATTGGCTGTAATTTAGGATATAAAGACAGACAGACCTACAAACATTCCCTAGTTGTAGGGTATCTGTTGTTTATTTGGATGCAATTATTGACATAAAGATAGATGGACAAACAGACAGACCCTAAGTAACTGCACTACTGTTTTTGTATTCTTATGACAAAGTAACAGGATATGTGTGTGTCTGTGAGTGTTTTTACCAAATGATCTTGCTAACCACTGAACTAATATGGGGTTCTCCTTTACATTGTACCTGGTAAGGTTTAAAACTATTATATGGGAGGGTACCACCACCATCCCAACAGAAATCTCCCTAATAAAATAATGACTGCCCCCCTCTCCCACTAGGGGTTAGGGGTGAAGCAACTTGTAGATTAAACAGTAAAAGCCAAAAATGGTTAATCCAATAGAGGTCAAAATATTTATAAAATTTTCTAAAAGTAATGTTCTTCAAAAATAAGGAAATTACAGCCATTTAATATGTTTGTGTAAAAACCAAGGTTATTTAATAAAAGGGTTAAGGAAATAACAAATTATTGTGACTCACCCATAGTAAGAAATTCAGGACAGGGGACATGCACAAAGTTTTTTAGCCCTCTAACTCCTATATAAGCCAAGATAATAGCGGGGGCGTTTAACCCCCCCCCCCCACCCGCTCATGACAGGGACATGAACAAAAATTGTTAGTCCTCTAACTCCAATATTAGCCCGGATAATAGGAGGGGGGGAGATTAACACCCCCCTCCCCCAGTCAGAAATTCTTTATCAATCAGGGGACATTTTTAAGCACTCTTTCTTTAATAGGAGCTGAGAGAATAATAGGGTGAAGGGGTCATTGAATGTCCCTCTCCCCTCCTCCTCCCCCCTCCCCCACTTATTAAGGTCCAGAAAGGGGCCCGACTGGTAAAAGGCTTAAAAGGCAATATTTTACAAAAATTTGTCTGCAATTTTTATCAACTCGAATTTTTTTGAATACAACATATTAGTAACAAAACTATATTTTCACTTGGGCCTAAGTAGGCATAAACTAGACTGTGTGAAAGAGTTTTTTAGTATTTGTGCCTTAGGCAATTTCTGTCTGCTTTTTAGGAAAATGTCTAACCATATGATTTTTATGTAATTTCTTTTGAGAGAATGAGCCAAATGTCGTCTTTGCTTTAAGAATATCTTGTGCATATAAACTACTGTAATTACAAAAAAGAATTCTTGTATATCTATTCTATGTTATTTATTATAATCTAGATGATAATTTATAAGGATATTGTAATTTACACAAAAATCTGTAAAATAGGTTTCATTAATATAATATTTATATTTTCTAACATTTTGTTTTCTAGGAAAATTTGTCAGGATTTTTGAGAGATGTCTAAAGCATTTTTTTGTAATGACTATTACATCCTTTAGGCTACTTTACATCCATGGACTGACAAGGGAATGGTAAAATGGTGATTAACGTTCCCCTTCCCTGACTACCTGACAAACAAAGTGTTCCAGAGATCTAAATGAACATATTATAATCATATCTATAATACAAAGTAGAGCAATGTCTGTCTGTTTGTCTGTGTGTCTGTTTGTCTGTTTGTTTGTAGCAAAGGATCTCGCTAACCGCTGAACCGATCGGGTTCTCCTTTACAGGGTACCTTCTCATAAGTCCCGGGAAGGTTTATAACTATTTTCTTGGGGGGTGGGACACCCTGAACCCCTCCAAAAAATTAAAAATCCCCCCCCCATCAAAAAATTTTTTTTTTCTTTTTAAAACTAAAATTAAAATAGTGGGGTCGACTACCCCCCCCAAAAAAAAAAAAAATAATTATCCCCCCCCAAAAAAAACATTTTTTTTAAATTTTTTCTTCTAAATCTACAATATGAAAAATTGGTTTGATTTAACCTTTTGGGGCAAAGCCCCTAGAGGCTAGGGGCGAAGCTGCTAGTTAGAACATAAAGTAGTAGTAATATTTAGGAAGTGAAAGTTTCATAATTTTTTTTTTTTTTTTGGGGGGGGGGTATAATTTTTTTTTCATAGGGAGGGTAAGGGTACCCACCTCCAAACTAGTTATAAACCTTCACAGGACTTATGAGAAGCTACCCTATAAAGGAGAACCTGATGGTTTCAGTGGTTAGCAAGATCATTAGGTACAAACAAACAGACAAACATCCTGTCACTTTGTTATATGGATTTCATCATTTCATGTTAGTTTTTACTAAAGTTTTTATGGACTTGTTGTATTTTTTCTCCCAAAAAGATAATTAAACGCCGCGCCCATTCTACACTTCTAAAACTGCCAATAGACAAACATAATAGAGTTATTAATAAACAATATCATACAAATTAGCTATCTACTTATTTAGAATTGAAAGATATCATCAGAGAGAGATAGTAAACGTATATGCTTCATTGCTTATAAATACATATAAGTTGTTTAGAGTGGTAGGACTAAAGAAATAATACTTGCACCGCCCGAGGCAAATTGTCTGCTTTTTAAAGTTTATACAGTTTCTTGGATTGATAAAATCAGAGGGAGGTAGTAGTTAAGAAACTTTGTAAAAGTTGTTTAGAGAGGTAGTGCTATGAAATAATATACCGCCGCGCCGGAGGCAATTTGTCTGCTTTTTTTATATCTATACAGATTTCATGATTCAAATGTCGTTTTTGTTCTTTAAATTTAATTATTGATAAAATTTATATTTTTAGTAGTGAAGCTACTCTATAATTTGAAATGTCCAGATAGATGGCTGAAATTTTCAGGGATTTAATAAGTTTACATTTTACATAATTCCACAAAGTTTAATTAAGATTTACTTATTGGTAGTGTTGCTAGATCGATTCCTAGATTTTCACATTATAAATCATGAAAGGTTTTGTGATTTTATATAAACTTTTATTTTGTATTTAATAATTCATTCTGGATGTTCTTCCATGATTTTTCAGCTTCGCTACTTATGGATGTTGTCATCCTTGTTTATGAAAAATGAATGATAATTTGTTTGTTTGTCTAAATTTCTACTTTAAGCTCTGCTTTTATTGATGTTGTTAAATTATATAAGGCTGCGGCCTTTGCATTTAGGGGATCTATATGCAGGAAAGAAGTAGCAAAATAGCCTAAAAGCCATCACGAGGCTTAGATCTAATAAAAATGGGATTCACATGATTATGAACTTGCCCTGTTTTACTGTTATTCTTATTATATTTTAACAATATAAAATTTAATTCAAAAAAAAGTCTTTCTAAAAAAAAATACAGCAAAACCAGATTTAAAGTTTGACGACAGAGAGAGATGGTTTAAAATGATAAACATATATATTTATTATATACATTCTTATGGTTACTTTCTCTTAGTGTGCCATGAGAACCAACTGTTCACCATAATATGAAAATAAACATTGCAACCAGCTTGCTTGCACTAGATAAATGAAACTAGGTTTATGGAAGATTTTTAAAAGCGAAGCTTTTCTATAATTAGGGTCCGTCCATATGTCACAGACAGTTAGCTTACTTTGTTAATTAAGGCATGTTAGCATTGTCCTATTGATTTCATACTTTGTATGATGATTTCTGTAGTAGTTTGAAAGCGTACCAACTCTATAATCATTACCAAAATGTCCGTATGTCCATTATAAACAAGTTGATTTTTTACTTTTTTAACAACAAATTTTTATGTGATCTAATTATCCGATTGATCTGATATTTAGTATATTTATTCCTGAGACAACAAAGTACAATTTTATAAGCAAGGCAACTCTAATCAAGTCCTGAAAATGCAAGTATGTCCAAAATCATTATTTTGTATAAAGCAGTTTTTCAACAAATTTACTTACAATTTTGCTTCGCCTCTTATAAAATTATATTCTGAGTATTCAGTTCTGACACTATACAAGTGTTAATGTCCGTTTGTCCTACCACATCAGTGCTTTGCTTTTATGGATGTTGTCCCCCTTGTTTAAACAGAAAATAGCTTAATACCACACTGCAGGACTATTAAGTATATTTCCAGGAGAGCAGAGCCCAATTGGTTGAGCGGTTTCTGAGATCTTAAGCTTCAGACTTACAGACAGACAGACAGACAAATGGACAGATAAACAGACAGACAAACGGACAAACAAATGGACAGACAGACGGACAAATAGACAGACAGATAGATGGACAGACAGACAGAAAGATGTTCAGACGGACAGACAGACAGACAGATAGACAGACAGATAGATGGACAGACAGACAGAAAGACGTACAGACGGACAGACAGACAGACAGATGGGCAGACAGACAGACGAACAGACAAACATACAGATGGACATACATATGGTCATACAGACGGACAGACAGGCGGATAGAGCGACAGACAGACAGACAAACAGACAGATGAACAGACAGTCTGACAGACAGATGGTCAGACAGACGGAGAGATAGATGATTAGACAGATGGACAGACAGACGGACAGACAGACAGACAGACGGTCAGACAGACAGACGGATATACAAAATAATAGAGAGACAAATGGATAGACAGACAGGCATTGTTCTCTACTTTTCATAATAAGAAATATGACAAGAATTGTCTATTAAAGTTTGATAGTGTCATAGCATAAAAATATAAATACTAGATACTTTTTTACAGTTAGAAGAGTTAGAAGATGAAACCCAGTATGTTTCTTTTAAATTTATATTTTGATTTAGCTCACTAATAATGATATATAATGATAATCTATACCTTATTTTTTTTATTGACTTGATGCATTTTGTATAAAAAAATATTTTGTTGTTTTTAACAAATTAATGGAAATATTATTACTTATATAAATATTATAACTTTTTCAGATTTTTATATTCTCTAATAAAGTGAAACATGTATGGGCTAAATTAATGATTCTCCCCATCCCGTCCCCTCCTACTGTATGAAAGAACGAACCAATTAATGAGTTTTATGTTAGCAAGCTAAATTGATAAAAAAAATTCCACCTGTCTATATAATAACCATGTAATAACTGTTTTGAAAGCAATTTTACCCCACTTATAGTTATCAGAATTGAATGATTAATGGCTTATTTTCTTCGTTTTTAATGCAATTAATAGAACAACAACAAAAATATTTCAGTTTTTATTTAAAAAGTACAGTAAAATCTAAAATTTTAATGTTAGGTGTCAACATCTAAAAATGGTTTTAGCATTTTTCTTGTGCTCAAATATTCAACCTTTTGCAAGAATGGCTGCTAAACACTTCAAAGTTGAGATATAGAGCTAAAAATGTATACAGATACTATTAGGGACATGTACTAGAACATATTGAAGTTTGAAGGTCAAATCTCATCCAGGGAGGGAGTACTGGCCCCCAAAGTCGACTATAAATAATCCAATGTTTTTCTTGCAAAGGGTAGAAGAAAGAATGGCGGTTTCCGTTTTTCGGCAATGGTCAGAAAAAATAATTTTTTGTTATGAAAAATAAAAGTTCGTCCTAAAATTTGGTTATCCTAGCTTTAAAATTGGCCGCTCTACAGCTGTTTTAATATTTAGCGGCTGGACGCTAAAACGTGGCTAAGGAGCAGTCTGACCGCTATGACTAGGTAATTAGGTAATTTTCTCTAAAAATACACATAAACCACGTACCAGAAAAAAAATTTACGTCTCTATCTGTAACAGAAGCCGAGATAGAGGTGGGGGCTAAATTAGCCCCTCCCCCCCCCCCAAATCTATTAAGGTGAGAATTGGGGCCCGATTTGTAAGGGTTAAAAGAGTCTAAGAGGGTGAAACTTTTCTTTACATGTATTCGGTTGAAATAATGCAAAAAAAAAGAAAGCTGGGCAACTGTGAAAAAAAAATCAATGTTAATTAAGTTGATTGAAGTGAAATTGTGCACCTATTGATAACAGTAATAAAATAATAGATTCAAAGTGAAATTGTACACTTATTGCTTAGTTAATAAAAGAATAAATGCAAATCTTACTATTTTTAATTAGTTGTATATAGATATGCAAAGGGTGAGACATATTATTTTATACATATCATTAAACTATTCCTTTTTTTCTATTGTTTATGTTCAATTAACTTAAATTTTGTAATGGAAACATTATTTTAAATATGAATGTATGATAATTATGTAAATAAATTTAGTTGATATTGTTATGGCTAGTTTATGGAGGAATAAACATTCCAGGGAGCTATCCTCAGCTGATAAACCAGCAAAGTCAGTTTCATCAACCTGGAAATATACAAAATGCAGGTTTATATAATAATTGTTTATAACTGTTTTCTATTTTGTTAAAGGGAAAACAAGCTTGTGCAATATTGTGTAAAATTGTTAGTAGGCTTCCAGTCAAAAGCAATTATTAAGTCTAACTGTTCATAATATTGACAAACGCTTAGTATAATTAAATGCATATTTAAATACAGTTAGAATAATCTCAATATGAATGGAAGCTTACTCACAATTTTACACAATATTGCAATTTTTTTGTTTACATTTTTAGGATATTTTCTATATTTTATAATTATATATAACTGTTCATAACTTTTTATAAATAAAATCTTTATAACTTTTTATATTTTTTCATAATGATTTATTTATAATAGAAAAAAATGAAAATTTTATTTTTAGGGGGGTGGGGGTGTTCCACCCCCCAAGAAAATAGCTTAAAACCACTACAGGATCAAAAGGTATATTCCCTGAAGAGTAGAATCCAATTGGTTCAGTGGTTACCAAGATCTTAAGGGATAGACAGACAGACGGACAGACATCATTCAACTTTGTATTATAAATTAAAATTTATTTTACAGATTCAATATTGAGTTTGTAATTATGCAATATGTATAAGGCATGCCCCAGCAAGCCAGCCAGTGGACTAATCAGCAACTGGCACAGTGGTATTGGTGGCAGAACCACATGATGTTAAATAAAAAAGAAAAAGGTAAAAATGTCCAAGCAAATATAAATCAAAATCATTTTCTTAACCATAGATCCAACAAACCCTCACTCTCGGACAATTTTCCTCCATATCGGGACATAAATAAATTATATATATTATTATAATAGCAATATGATATATTAGATAATTATTAAATGATTTTGTTATATTGTTACAATATCACAAGTTACATGATGGTTTTTATTTATTTCCCATCTAATCATTAGACATACTAATTGAGATTTTAATAAAACAAAAAAATAATTTTGACATAATGATTAAAATAGTGCAGACATTGCCCATGTTGGATTATTCAGGTGCAGTACGTAGCCCTAAGGCTGGAGCACATCCATGATAGTGTTTTGGCACTTTTGCTGGCCAAATAACCCAACTTATTATTTTGACTGTGTTCTGTAATATCAATCAAAGTAAAATCCACAATTGTGCTATTAGTATATAAATAAACATGTATTTCCAGCTTTATTTTAGTCCAGAGGTTGATTCTTAAAAAAGAATTTGCCCCACTAATCGGTTAGTAGGGCAAAATTGTTCTCGAGAAAAATCCTCCAAAATCACATCAAAAATCTAAAAAAATTAGATAAAATGATAGAAGGGTTATTAACATAAGATTTTATTTAATTTTTGCAGATTTTTAATGTGATTTTGGAGGATTTTTCTTGAAAACAATTTTGCCCCACTAACCGAATAGTGGGGCAATTTTTTTTAAGAATCCACCTCTGGTTAGATAATTAGGTAAACCATACAGATCCTGTATGGAAAGACTATTAATGCATTAATATATATTAATTGTTATTGGATCAGTGTATAACTTTTGTGTTTGTGTTCTGGAACATATGAATAGCTATTTCTTGCATTGTATTATAATCAGCTTTCTACAGATATAAAATGTACAATTATAAGATTTAATCTCAAATTTAATCTTATAAATCCACCTGATATTAATCAGATAATGATTATGAGAAAGGAATTGTTTTTTTCCAACTTGAACTAAATTTATTTAGTTATATTTTTTAGCATATGAATGTAAAGAAGGTTGGACTGAAAATCTAGAATCAGGTAAAGCAAAAATATTTCTAAATTTATTTTAACTATAAGTTTAAATTATTTCCAGAATCATGCTACAAAGTATTGGAGGAAAGACTAGACTGGCAAAGTGCTAAAACAAAGTGTGCCTCACTAGCCAAAGGATCACAATTGGCATCTGTTCTCAACAGCCAAGAAAATAAATTTATAAAATGTGAGTTGACAAAATAAAATACTTATTATTTTGTCCTTAATAGTAATTAGTTGCCATAAACTGCAGCCAAAGAAGATGTTCAATATTCCTGGAGACCAGAAAGGTCAACACCTGAAAAATCTTAACTGGAATTTACAACATTTGGCGTTATACTCTTAAAGTTTTATTTGTTCAATTTTTAAAATTTTGCTCAACCCGCCAACAAAACTATGACTCTGACCGAGAACAATAATTAAGTTAGGTTAGGTTAGGTTATATGCTAGGGAATAGAGTGCCTGTAGCTAGGCAGGCAAGGGGGCCGAGCACTGTGGCTAGGCAGGCTAGGGAGGAAAGTGCTGCAGCTAGGTAGGCCAGGGGGCCAAACACTGCAGCCAGAGAAATAGTTTTGTTAGGGGGAGGGGGGGGGGGGGAGTAATCAAATTTTCAAAATTGATAAAAATAATCCCAAGAGGATAATACCTAACATTTAACTTTAGATTAGTTTATTATGGGATATTTCAGTGTAAACTTTCAATGCTATTTTCCTACAATAGACATTGACAAATTTTTACAAAGTTTGTAGAAATCTTGTTTTTTCTGAAGTATAGTTTTTTTTAGGTTATTATGTTCTGGCTATAAAATGTTAATTTTAATTTAGGTTTTTTAGTTAATTATGACATGATTCACCATCAATTGTGGCTTGGGGGAAATGACATCACAAGAGAGGGTTCTTGGGAATGGGCTGACGGTACCCAAAGTAAATTTTAAAAATAATTATATTTTATAATTATAAAACAAAATTTTATAAATAACTTATTTATTACAGTAAATTTTACTGATTGGAACAGGAATGGACCAATTGCTAAAAATGACCATAATTGTTTGTTGGTAATATCTTTAACTCTTGTAAACCTTTATCTGTTGAAAAGGGAGTTCATTGATCACCACCAATAATTTTTACCTGCTATTTTATATATTTACTAGCGGCTTCGCCCCTAGCCTCTAGGGGCTTTGTCCCAAGAGGTTTGATCAAACCAATTTTTCGTATTTTAGATTTAAAATAAAAAAGTAAAAAAAAAATTTTTTTTTGGGGGGGGGGTTAGTCGACCCCATTATTTTAATTTTAGTTTTAAAAAGAAAAAATTTTTTTTTTTTTTGGGGGGGGGTATTTTTAATTTTTTGGGGGGTTAGGGTTGTCCCACCCCCCAAGAAAATAGTTATAAACCTTCCTGGGAACTATGAGAAGCTACCCTGTAAAGGAGGACCCGATCGGTTCAGCGGTTAGAGAGATCCTTCGCTACAAACAAACAGACAAACACACATACACACAGACAGACATGGTTCTACTTTGTATTATAGATTGAATCAGAACTATGGCTTCATGGGACTCCCTGAAAAGGCCTTGAGGAGTAGAATCGGGAACTTTTGTCCGTTTCAAAATACCTTATTCCTAGCCTTAGAAATGACTATTAAACAACAATTTTTGGGGGCTTTATTGAGAATTGTCCAATTTGTAGAGGTTTCTTTGTGATTTTCTCCGGCTAATAACAAGATAATATGAAACAGACAAAAGTTTCTTATTCTACCCCCCCACCCCCCCAAGATTTGTTCAGGGAGCACCTTGAAGCCATAGTTCTGATTAAATAAATTGAAGACTCACATTAAAAAATAGGTATACAATTAAATGTATGGTCGCCAACGGTTTTTAGACTTTTAATTTTAAATCATGCAAAGGTTTATTATGCTTATATAAATCAAATGCAAGTTCTAGCTTAGGTCTCAGATAAAGATATTCTAAATTAACCAACCCTAACCTATACTATATATATATATATTACAATAGAAAATCATAAATTATCAGCTAACTTAAAAAACATTTTTAATAGTTTAGAAAAATGAAACTTGTTGCATGATAATTTTTAGGCTCAAGAAGGTCATGGTTGGCAATGGACTGATTTTCCATGTGGTTACAAAATCTATGCCTTGTGCAAGATGCCAATTCAATCTTAAACTATTTTTTGTATTCATTCGAATCCGGTGGATAGGAACCGGTTCATCCAGGGGCGTCCAAGCTTTTTTTTTTGGGGGGGGTAAAAAAATTTTAGGGGGGGGGTTAATTCGTGTTTGATGGGGGTAAAATGGCGCGCGAAGCGCGCCAAAATTTTTTTTTACCCCCCCCCAAAATTTTTACCCTGGGGGTAAAATTTGATGGGGGGGGGGTAATTACCCCCCCTAAAGTCTGTTGGGGGGGTAAATACTCCCCCCAAACTAATTTTCCCCGGGGGTAAAATTTTTGGGGGGGGTAATTTAATTATGTAAAAAAAGCACCTACCTAATCTATTAAGTTAATAAGTACTATCCTATAACATAAAGTAGTAAGAAAGGTTTATTTGACTATAGCTTCAGATTTCATTACTTTTAATACTGAGTTCTCCTTTTTAGGAAAGCTTAACATAGATCCCATGATGGTTCCACACTATTATAGGTCAATCCTTTGAGTGGTTTTAGGCTATTTTTCTCCTCCCTTTTTACCCTTTAGAAAACACGAGTTCTTAGATGCTAATGGCGCCACTACTATTCAAATATATAGTAGTATCTCATTCTTTAGAACATAAAAATACAATAATTAACTCACTAACCAATAAGCAAAATGATTATACTTTAAAGTGAAGCGTCTTATAGGTCCTGGTAAATTTTATAACTAGTTTTGAGACACCCTGACATCCTCCCAAAAGAAATCGCCTATAGAAATTCTTTTTCATTATTTAATGAAATATCTATTTTATGGAATCTTCAGTGCTTTACAATTACAATCATAGATCCCCGGGATGGTATTTACTCCCCCCCCCCCCAAAAAAAAAAAAATTTCAGTAAAATTTTTTTTTAAAGAAATTCTAATTTGGGGGGGGTAAATACCCCCCCAGAAATTTTTTTTTAAAGAACATTTATTTTGGGGGGGTAATTACCCCCCCAAAATGGTTTGGGTGGGGTAAATACCCCCCCCAAAATCGTTGGGGGTGCCTAGGGCACCCCTAAAATCGTTTGGGGGTGCCAAATGGCCCATTACCCCCCCCCTTGGACGCCTATGGGTTCATCCATACGAAAAAACTATGTCTAGCATCATATTATATCCAGCTTTCTACGAATCTAAAAATGTTTAATCATAAGATTAAAACCAGTTTTTTTAGCCCGTGCCTACGGCACCTAGGGGCTAAATAACTGGTTTTAATCTTATAATTGTACATTCTATATCTGCGGAAAGCCGTTTATAATACGATGCGAGAAATAACTATTATTGACATCACAATATTTATTACAAGTACATTCCTATATTTATATTATTTGTAGTTTAATTTCTTTTTTGAAAACCAATACTTAGCTTCCCTTTGTATTGTACAGCATTCAAAAGATCTAACTGGACACACACACACAAACAAATGTTGTAAAATGTATATAATTGACATTGTTTTTGTAAAACATTGTTCTTTTTGTTGCTTTACTACTCATTATCTAATTTTTAATTGGTTATAATAAAATTATCTTGCTTTGCTACATTAGACTGTTTCATCAAAATACACTTTTTCGAATTTTAGTCTTCTCCTAACCTAAAAAGTTACTTTAGGAGCAAAATACATGTACAAAATTTCAGCTCTCTATCTCTACTGGCGACCTAGCGCCAGGCATGTAAAATATCAACAGATAACGGTAGCACGGCAGTTTTAACAATACCTCAGCAATGTGCAGGTTTTAAGCTCTTCTGTATATTTCAATTTAAACACACAAGGACAAAGATGTATTATCCCAAAAATCTTTTGTCAAAGTCTACTCTACACCTAGCGCCAGTCAGTTTTCTAAAATCATGCTTTTTATACCTGTGAAAATAGAACTCGCCAGCGCTAGGTGTAGAGTAGACTTTGACAAAAGATTTTTGGGATATTATACATCTTTGGTCTTATGTGTTTAAATTGAAATCTGCAGATCACCTAAATTCATCTTCCAAGCCATTCTCCAAGCATTTTAATTTTTTTTTATGAAATAACGGGATTTCAAAACTGCCCTTTGAAAATGACCGTACGTCCGTAACGGATAGCTTTTTTTGTTAATTTAGGCATGTTAGAATTGTCCTTTTATGGATGTTGTCATCCTTGTTTTTCTGTAATTTACCGAAAAATTTTGATGGTTTAGTTAAACTTTTTAAACTAATAATTTTTAAATGCGAAGCTTTTCTATAATTAGGGTTGGTCTGTTTGTACATCCATCTGTTGATGCTAGCTCCTATTTTTAATTTAGGCATGTTTTAATTGTCCTATCAATTTCAAAATTGGTATCATGATTCCTATAGTAGTATGGATCTCTATAATTTAGTCCTAGAAATGTGAGTATATCCTTATACAAACAGTATCCTGTATATTCTTTTTATTTAGTTCTATCACTCTACAAGTATTAATGTTCATTTGTCCTACTGTTTCAGAGCTTTGCTTTTATAGATGTTGGTTTCAGAGCTTTGCTTTTATAGATGTTGCGTATTTAAGTTTTTTATTAAGTTTGAAGCAAACTATTATCAAAGAGGCTGCAATAAATCATAAAAAAGGCAAAAGAAAGAAAAAAAACATATACTAACACATTTATTACAGAATACTAGGTTCTACAAATATATTCGTTTTTTTTTTATTAAAATACAGCACAAAGTAACTCGACAAAGTGTAAAAAAAAGCCATGTGACGTCATAAAAATGAGGGATTATTCATCTCTTTTTTTTCCCCCCACTTATCCTCTTATCTCCCTCATTTTTATAACACTTTGTCCAGTTTCCAGCACAAAAATTACACTTTTTCTTTCATAAAAATACAACATTACTTACTTTACAAAGCTTTTCTGTTAATAAGGGTTGGTTTGTACATAACAGACATGCTAGAATTGTGCTATTAATTTCAAACTTTGTATGCTGATTCCATTAACATTTAGGTTCCAGAAAAAAAACAATTTTTTTATGATATAATTATAATTCAACTGATTTTTCGAAATATTGTTTATTAGGTTAACATGGTACAATATTAGAAGCAAAGTATCTCTAAAATCAAGCCCAAAAGTATAAGTATTTCCTTAAACGGACTCCTTTATTAAAGTAAATTTCAATATTGCTTAGACTTATAAGTTAATATTTTGCATAATATGTTCTAATACTTAAGTCAGTCAGACACTATTACTGTGTTCTATGTTCTCTAATTAAATATTAGTAGTTGGCTAAGTATCCCAATCCATATCCCTATTCTCCATTAATTCCCTTCTTAAGGGATGGATGAACTGACCAATATTAGCAACCAAATTTACAACAAATTTTCCCATGTCAATAAATCCACTTAGTCTACATATATCCATATTTATATCATGCAAGAATAAATTGTTAAAAAATATCCATAACATTTATCTGAAATATTAAATACAAATATAGAAGAATTCATATTATACAGTATTGAAAAAATTTAAGGATTATTCTTTTAAATAAACACAATCAATTTGGATGTTTAAAAGGTTTCGTTGTAGTTTACTGTATTTAAAACTTTAAATTGTAGCCTTATAAAGAAAAAGTTTCAGCCCTCACATACAAAGTAAAGACCAGAAAGTCATACAGTGGCGCCGCCTAAAGCGCATTAATTATATGTAATTACTCTTTAGATAGTAGTTGTACCTTCCCCTAAAAAAATTATAAACTTATTAGTTTCTGCATTTAAATGAGAAACATATCGGTTCAGCAGTCAGCTAGCTTCTTTGGTACACACAGGTACATTTTAGATTCTGTTACTTTGTTATTAAGAATGTTTCAATATAACATCATTTTTTGCAAATATGGTTATTATTTTATAGAATTGAGAAGTTTTTAACTTGGTTTTTGTTAAACTTATATTAATTTTAACTAGTATGAAGCTTGTTGTTTTCTTAAGAATTTTTGCAAATATGGTTATTATTTTATAGAATTAAGAAGGCTTGAATAAAGCGAAATATATTTTCTACAAAGAAGTGTGTTCTTCCATGTGTAGTTAGCTCTAGCCGCGCGTTTTTTGAGATTTAACATCATTTTCTGCTTAGAAAACTTAGAAAAAAACCTATTTTTTATAAATTTAATTATGATATGTCTGGTCAAAATTAATATTTACTTATTATGATTTTGTTGTTATTATCTTATAATAACCTGATTTGTTGTTGTTTCCTATTTTTTTATGCTTTTTATTTCTAATCCTTGGAAACTTGTCTGTAATAATAAGCTAAGATTTATCAGTAAAGCTGAGAACCCATTTTAATCCAGAACTTTTAAAATGTCAAATAGGTGTTTTACAATAAGATTGACATTATATTAGAAACAGAGATGTGCAGAAGAGGTGTAAAGGGGGTGTAACCATCCCCTTTTAAATTTAAGGTGGGTGTAAGCTTAAATTTACAGGAATAAGGTATAACTAACAAGCAAAATAAATAGAAAATTATATTTGGGGGACAGATAAAAGGTCGTCAATTCTAAGCATTGCCCCCCCCCCCCCCCCAATGAAGCTTAAAATCACAAATAGGTTTTGTTATTTTTTTCCAGGGATAAGGGATAGGAAACTTGGCCATAAATTAGGTCTCGGCCTGGTTTTGAAAGGGATCATGCAACTTTTACCATTTGCCTAATTTAATGACCTTACTGGCAGACGGCTCATATTGGCTACCGCTCTAAACCAATAGTGTTCTGTGATTTGGGCTTGTTTTGTATCAACCAATCACCAATTGGCGGAAATTTAAGAAGCAGACAATTCTAGAAAAAATAATAATTTGTCTGCTACAAAAAAATAAATATAAATGGTTTTAGATCACATTAGTTTAATTATTAAATCTGCTTAGAGTTAAACATTAAAAAAGGGCCATATAGAAAAAACAAAAATAACGGGATTTTTTTTTGGAAAGAAGGTAGCTACAAATTTTCATTTGGTAGTTTATAAATTAGATGTTGTATTTTGAATTTTAAAAATTTAATACGGAATTGATACAACACCTTTATCCTAATAGTTGTACAATACAACACAGTACAAATATATCATTACATAATAGTATCCAAAGAACTTGATAGAATGTTACCCAAGTGCATATTTATTTATTTATTTTGAATTTTAATTAGCAATGAAATTTTCAAATAAAATTTTTACTCATTAATAAAAATGCAAATAATACAAACTAAAATCTGTCTGAGGAAACCCAACGATAGCTTTCTGACAGTTCAAATTACCAAAGTAAAAGATAAAATAATTTTGGGAGAGAAAAAACTTTATTTTAACAAAAGCCATTAATATATAGGTTTATAAAAAGTTATGTTTTTTACTTAAAACTAGCTACCTGAATTTGATTCTATACTTTATCTACACACACACACACAGCTTTTTCATTAGCGTTTAGGACGAACCACTGCGCCATCCCAAAACTGGTTTATTAGGCCTAGGCTTGAAATAGGCCTGAAATAATATTTTCCTACGTTTCCCATCCCTTATCCCTGTTTTTTTCTGAATTAATTTTATTATTGGTATAAGTGGACTTCTTTCCAGGTATGATTTGTGCTGGTTCTGATGCTGGAGGTATCTCTCCCTGCTCTGGAGAATCTAGAGAACCCTTGGTTTGTCCTGACCTCAATGGTGAATGGTACCTTGCAGGTATACCCTCAGTTTAGTCCTAATGACACAATGTTAAGAATGAATACTTAAACTGTGTACTAGGAGAACAAATAAGTGTATGCTTTAGATTATGATTTACTTTTTCTTGTTTTTTTTCCTTTAATTAATAAATATTTAATAAGATGTCAGACATGAAAGTCAAAAGTCAAGTACATTAAAGAAAAGCTTACAAAGCTTCTAAGCATATACAAAAGTGAAAACTCATTTGCTGTAAAATAATTCTTGAGTATATAAAAACTATTAAAATCTAATACCCAAAGGAATAAATAATCAGGTGAAATTTGTTTAATTTCAGCCCCTCTGAAAGC
>NC_137268.1:912984-925484 GCF_053477335.1 Acartia tonsa
CATAAAATCTCCACTCATCTTACCATCTTCAAAATAACCAGTATATTTAATTCCATTGGCTTTTGTATACATCCCATTTCCCTGAGGTAAGTTACCTCTTACATCACCAGTAAAGACATTTCCATTGCCCACAGTTACTCCAAATATTCCCTAAAATAGAATAACTATGTTGTTCATTTCATAAAAAAACGTTGCAGGGCTAAGACAATGGAAAAAACTTGAACAAATTGCCTTGGTTGATTTATCTAGTCAATAGAATAAACAAATATTCCAAATACATACCACATTTGTTTTAAACTATTTAAAAATTTTGTAATTATTTCATCTTTTTGTTATTTATGTAAGGAAATAGAATCAATTAACACACCTGAATGTTTGTCATTAAAATGACAACCAAAAGGAGTTTAACAGTTGGCCTAGGTTGTACCCAGAACATTCCTTGGTAGCACTCCTTAATAAGAATAAAAGTATTGTTGTTTCCTAATTCTGTAAGAAAAAGCAGATTTCTAGAAGAATTATATGTACAGGTTTTAAAAATAATTCTTGGATCACCTTGATATCTTTATCAATATTATCTCTAGAGTGTGATTAGTACATAATGAAACAATATTTGAGAACTTTAACTAAATGAAACTGATATCCCCCTTTAAAATCCCCTTTCTCCCCCACCACTAAATTTATATAGTCACCAATAGTAATAAATAATGAAATACCTGGATCTTTGGATCTCCCACCTGAGAGGTTCTCCTCCTCATTTTAAGTCAATTTCTGTAAAATATTTCATTATTTTTATAAAATATATTACTTAATTATATTAATTAGTTACTCTATTCTTAGTGATTTAGATTTAATATATCTTGGTAAGAATCTAGAATAATACAATTATTGTAGGGAGGTTTCTGATAAAGAATGGTGCTGAATGCCCACCAACCTACCACCCCCCCCCCCCCTCCTTTTTAAAGTATTACAATCTCTCTTTCTTTGTTTGAAAGTCGAAGATATATCTAATTGATTTTATAAGTAAAGTAATTCAACAAGTTATGAAGTTTTTTTTCTGAAGCCTTAGAGATTGGACAGTAAATAGTAATGCCCATCTTTTCTAACCCCTATTTAAGTATCTTTTAGTTGAGCTAGGAGGCAGAAAAAAATCTTTATTCAAACAGAATTTAACCCAATATTTGCTATTTTTTCATATTTATATAGAAACCTGAATAATTCAGAATAAATTATTTGTCCCAATCTTTGTCTATAAATTATTTTAGTAACTCTATAATTCCAAATGATTGCTATTTGCTGCCTTAAATTTTTTTTATTTTTTAATCCAGTAAACAAAATAACCCAACTTTAACTGTGCCAAAGTAACAAACAATGAAATGAACACTGACATACTTTTGTGACTCCTTCTCCATGGTGTGTTTTTATGGAACATAATTAACCCTTACAGATTGGGGGGGGGGTCATATTGACCCCCCCCCTCTAGTTTTTCAATGTCATTTTTTTTGTAGGTAAGATGGAGACCTGTGACTTCATGACTTTTAAGTTAAGTAAATATGCGTCGGCAAGAGTTTCCATTATTTGCCGTTTTTCGGCGATGATCAGAAAAAGGAATTTTTTGGTTATGAAAAATAAAAGTTTGTCCTAAAATTTGGTCATTCTAGCTGCAAAATTGGCCGCTCTACAGCTGTTTTAAAATTTAGCGGCTGGCCGCTAAAAAGCGGCTAAGGAGCGGTCTGGCTGCTAAGACTAGAAAAAGTAATTTTCTCTAAAAATACACATGAACCACCAGAAAAAAATTTTACGTCTTTATCTCTAACAGATAGCCATCTATTAAGGTCGGAATTGGGGCCCGATCTGTTAGGGTTAATGCTTAATTCAACCTTCTTATTTTTCCAAAAATCTTCTTTACTTTATTGCTTTCATAGGTTTTAGATTAGAAGAAAAAATCATTATTTTTAACAAATTATTTCTTTAAAACTTGTTTCTTTGCTTATTATTAGAATTTGAAAACATGCATCCAATAACCAAACAGATGATAACAAATTCTTTGTTACAAAAATTAAAAGTTGGTGTGTGTTCATTTCCTTCCCCCACCCCCCTGATTATCTGGGCTCCTATTGAAGCTAGAGGGCTAAAGATTTTGTGCATGTCTGCTGTTTGATAATGAATTTCTGAGTATAAGCGTGTCAAAGTAAAATTTTGCTTAATACTTTGTATCATACGATACTGTACTAGTAGCAGCTACCCCCCTAGAGGTAACTAGGGGCCCTTGTGTTGGGGGGGAAGTTGACTCCCCTCTTTCAATTGCAGTTTTAAAAAACAAGTTAAAAACAATTTTTTTGGGGGGGAAGGGTCTTTTTTTCTAGGGGTGATTTCTTTTGGGAGGTTGGTGGTACCTCCCCCAAAAATATTTATAAATCTTCCCAGGACCTATGAGAAGCTACCATGTAAAGGAAAACCATATCAGTTCAATGGTTAGTGAGATTCCTTGGTACAAACATAGATCCTGTTACTGTTTCTGTGGGGTGGGGGGGTGGCAATTTCTCTAAGTAGGGTGGAGGTACTCTCTCCAAAATTGTTATAAACCTTCCCAGGGCCTATGAGAAGTTATATATAAAAAAAAGCCAAAAGAAAAAAAATGATACACAGAAAAAGATTCTTTTACTTTATTTCAAGGATGGTCAGGCTTTAACCAAAAACAAAATTTGATTTTTTCAATAATTATATTTAACAATCCAATCAATGACAAGCCCCCCCCCCCCCCCTCCTTCCTTTGTTCATTACCTTGCACCACAAAGTTTTATAATTATGTTATCTTATTCTTTGTCTTACCAACTTTGGGGACTTTAATTCATTTTGATTGGTTTGTTTATGAAGTTAAGTGTCCAAATTTTTCCACCTCTAATTGTAATCTGCAGAGTAATTTGATGGATTATCCCTGCATATGCACATCGATTTATAAACCATTGTCTTATTTTTTTAGTTCCTAAGTACATACATTCCTTAGTTGTAGACTAGCTGTTAATTATTTGGTTGCAATTAAGGATATACAGACGGACAAATGTTCAGACTGACCATAATTGAAGAGTGTCTGTGATACTTTTTTGTATATGTACAGGATATGTTTGTGTGTGTACCAAAGGATCTTTCTAACCACTGAACTAATATGGTTCTCCTTTTCTGGCAAGGTTTTAAACTATTTTGTGGGAGGTTACCACTACCATCCCAACATAAATCACCCTTAAAAAGTAATGACTGCCCCCCTCAAAAAAATCTATTTTCAATATTTTCTTTTTAAAACTGCAATTTAAAGAATGGAGTGGACTTCCCCCCAACCCAAGGGCCCCTAGATGCCTTTAGAGGCATATAGTATCCTATAATATAGAACAGTAAGGTTTTTTGTCTATTACAAAAATTACGTTCTGAATTGGTTTTACTAATCAGGTAAGCTTTATAAAAAATTTGGGCTGGTTTATGCTATTTTCCTGACATCCCCAGCCCGCTCTAGAGAATAGGGGCAAAGCAACTTGTAGATAAAACAGTAAAAGCCGAAAATGGTTAATCCAATAGAGGTCAAAATATCTATAATTTTATGAGAATAATGTTCTTCTAGCTTAAAAAATAAGGAAATTACAGCCATTTAAAATGTTTAAATAAAAACAAAGGTAGCTGAATAAAAGGGTTAAGGAAGTCAAAAACTACTTTTCTCTTATTTATTAGACTCCGGTGGATAGGAACCGGTTCTCATTCATACAAAAAAAACTATGTGTAGCATCGTATTTTATCCAGCTTTCTAATAATATAAAAATGTACAATCATAAGATTATAACCAGTCTTTTTAGCTGGTGCCTTCGGCACCTTAGGTCTAAAAAAACTGGTTTTAATCCTATAATTGTACATTCTATATCCGCAGAAAGATGTTTATAATATGATGCGAGAAATAACTATTATTCACTTATATTCAGAAAACTTTTTTTTAGCCCTCTAACTCTAATGTTAGCCTAGATAATAAGGGGGGCAATAAGCTCTCCACACATATCCCACTCCTTGTTTGATTTACTTATAGTCAGAAATTATTTTATCAGTCAGGGGACTTGCACAAATTTTTTAGCATTCTATCTCTAATAGGAGCTGAGATAGAAATAGAGGAAGTTATCATTTAATGTCCCTCGTCACTTCCCCCCCCCCCCCACTGATTAAGGTCCAGAAAGGGGCCCAACTGTTAAGGGTTAAAAGGCAATGATATATGAAATTTTCTACAATTATTTAATTGTTATCAACTAGTATTTATTGAATACAGATAAAAAGGTTTTGTGATTAGAAACCCGAAAATATTTATAAAATCAAAACTTTTGAGTATATAACTAATGTAAAACATAATAATAACAAAACTTTGTTTTCACTTAGGCCTAAGAAGGCATAAACTAGACTATGTGAAAGAGTTGTTTAGGCCTTAGGCCATTTATGTCTGCTTTTTGGGAAAATGTCTAACCATATGATTTTTATGCAATTTCTTTGGAGAGAATGAATCAAATGTTGTCTTTGCTTTAAGAGGATCTTTATTATATAAAATGCTATAAATTCTTGAGAATAATTCATATTATCAATAATAGAAAGTAGAAAAATGACTGTCTGTCTGTCTGAGGCTTAAGATCTGTAACCACAGACTGATTGGGCTCTACTTTTCAGAGAATACTGGTCCTGTGATGGCTTTAAGTTATTTTTCAGGTTGTGTGGGACACCCCAAAAAAAGAAAAATTACCTACCCCTTCAAAAAGAAATCCCCCAACTATTTTTTTTCTTTTTCTTTTTAAATCTAAAATACAAAGACCTATATTGATTTATTTATATAAATACTGGAACAAAACTACAAACAAATCTTTGACAAAGGTTAGATTCATTTCTTTAACATTTTTTGTTCTAGGAAAGCTTAAGTTTCACACAATTAAAATTAGAAGCAAAAAACATTAATCCCCCCCCCCCCCTTTTAAATAAAAGGATGATTAACCACCAACCCCCCCCCCTCCCTCACGCCTTTAAAAAGTTGAATACTTACATTCAATTATCAATTTTTAGTTGCAATTTAGTAGTCCTACCCCCTCCCCCCTGCCACAAAAAAAGCCCTGGTTGGCGAATTTTTTACATGTATCCCCCAAATGTTGGTATTTACCCCTCCCACCCCCAAGAATAAATTTCCCTTCTCTTAATACCACTTGACAAACAAAGTGTTCCAGAGATCTAAATTAACATATCATAATTAGATTAAACATAAAGTAGTAGAAATATTTAGGAAGTGAAAGTTTCACAATTGTTTGGTTTTTTTGGGGGGGGGATAATTTTTTTTTCATAGGGGGTTGGTGGTACCCACCCCCAAAATAGTTATAAATCTTCCCAGGACCTATGAGAAGTTACCCCATAAGAAGAACCATATCAGTTCAGCAGTTAGTTAGATCATTTGGTACAAACAAACAGGCAAACATCCTGTCACTTTATTATAAGGATTTCCTTATAAGTTTTTGGAATAATAGATATTATTATTTTTCATTAAGTTTTTTATGGAACATGATGTTATTTTAACCCCCAAAAAGAGTATTAAACTCCAAAGACTTCCCAATAGACAATAAGTACAAGAGATATTAATAAACAATATCATGTACTTATTTGCTATCTATTGATTTAGATAGATAGATATAATCAGATGGAGGTAGTAGTTAAGAAACTTCTATGCTTCTTTGCTTATATGTATAAGTTGTGTAGAAATGTAGGACTGAAGAAAAGATACTTGCACCGCCTGAGGCAATTTGTCTGCTTTTTAAAGTTTATACAGTTTTTGGGTTTTAAGGGTAGTTTTCTCAGTGGAATTATAAAGAAATATGTATTTTTTAAACACCTTTTCCCCAATCCAAAAACTGCCAATAGACAAACATACTATAGATATTAATAAACTATATATACTTATTAGCTATCTACTAATCTAGATAGATAGAAATGATCAGAGGGAGGCAATTTGTCTGCTTTTTATATTTATACAGTTTTCTGGTTTTAAGGGTAGTTTTTTTAGTGGAATTATATAGAAATATGTATTTTTTAAGCACCTTTTCCCCACTCCTAAACCTGCTAATAGACAAACATACTTGAAATATTAATAAACTATCTGATATACTCTTTAGCTCATTTAGATAGATAGATATAATCAGAGGGAGGTAGTTAAGAAATAATACTTATACTGCCTAAGGCAATTGGTCTGCCTTTTTATATTTATACACATTTCTAGATTCAAATGTCGTTTTTGTTCTTGAAATTATTGTTAATAAAATCATAGTTTTACTGAAGTTTTATGGAAAATGTTTTATGATTTAGCCTAAGATCTACTTTGTTTTTAATAAAGAGGGAGGAAAGGGACAATAAAATGTTATTAATATTTTTACCATAAATAAGTTTCAAATGTACAAAGAAAGAGTATCTAAGCCTTTCAACTAATAATTGAGAAGGTTGGAGGGGAAGTCAACCCCCTCCCACATTTTCAATTTTAGTCTTTCAAAAGTTTAAAGAAATAATTGTCAAGGGTAGTTTATTTAAAAAACAAGAAATATTGGCATCCCCCCCCCTCCCTCTGCTTTGATCTTTTTTGTTTGTTTGTCTGACTTTCTATTTCAAGCTCTGCTTTTATTGATGTTGTTAAATTTTATGAGGCTGCGGCTCTTGCATACAGAGGTTCCATATCCAAAACGGAAAGAAGTCGCAAAATAGCCTAAAGCCATCACAAGGCTTAGATCTGATAAAAATGGGATTTACATGATTAAGAGCTTGCCTTGTTTTACTGTTATTCTTATTATATTTTAACAATTTAAAATTTCATTTGAAAAAAAGTCTTTCAAAAAAAAGCGAAACCAGATTTCAAGTTTGACGTTAGAGAGAGGTAGTTTTAAATGATAAAATGTATACTTTTATGGTTACTTTTTCTTTGTGTGCCATGAGAACCAAGTGTTTACCATGATATGTAAATATACATAGCAGATAGCTTGCTTGCTCTAGATAGATAAAACTAGGGGCTTTTCCCTACAGGTTCAGGGAAGATTTTTTATAAGAAAATGGCTTAAAACCACTGCAAGCTATTTTTCTATCCCCTCATTAGTGATATCCCTTTCAAATACCCTTGAATCTTGAAACAAAAATATTTTTAAAATCAGACAAAAAATAAGAATTAATTTTCAAGAAATCACAATTTTTTTTTAAAGCAAAGCATAATTTGGGGTCTGTCTGTCAGTAAGTCCGGAATTATCCTATTGATTTTAAACTTTGCATGATGATTCCTATAACAGTTAGGCATGATTTTGGAAGCGTAGCAACTCTTAATCATTAGCAGAAAGTCCATTAAACCGACCATTTAAAACAAATAGCTTTTTGACACTTTTTAACAACAATATCTTATGTGATATAGTCATCCTATTAATTTTTTGATACTAATTCTTATTACAACAAGGTACACTGTTATAATCAAATCCTAAAAATGTAAGTTTCTCCTAAGACAGTATCCTATAATTAAGCATTTTTGCAACAAATTTACTTTAAATTTTGTTAGACAAAAATAGTTTCGTAGTTTATGAAAACTAGCGGCTTCGCCCCTAGCCGCTAGGAGTTTTGCCCTATGAGGCAAGGGGAAGTCAACCCTCCTTTATAGAATTTGTTAAAAAATTGGACTGCTACAGCCTACCTAAATAATATTGGGTGTGTGATTTTTTGTTTTTTGGTAGTTGGGGGTGTCCCACCTTCCAAGAAAAAAAAGCCTAAAAACACCCCAGGGCTAGTAGGTATATTCCCTGAAGAGCAGAATCCTATAGGTTACCGATGACATACGGATAGACAGTCAGACGGACGGACAGACATACATCAAGCTTCTTTGTATTATAGATTAATGGTTATATAATGCTTTACATTGATGATACAACAGAATGTTTCACTAAATTCACAAACTCTACCTAGAAATACAAATGAGCAAATTAATATAAAAACACGGAATCAAACTTATGTCTTCAACTAATTTAAACTTCTAAATATCCAAGCTGAATTGATGCAGGTCCAGGCAATCACATAATCATAAAAAGCTTTTCTATTGTTAGGGTTGGTCCGTTTTTAAATCCGTCTGTTACTGTTTAAGTATGTTAAAATTACCCTATAAATGTCAAACTTTGCATGGTGATTCCTATATTAGATAGTTGCAACTCTTTAATTGTTAACAGGATGTCTGTACACACTTTTAAAATATGTTGTTTTTTATCCTTTTCAAAAACAATTTCTTATTTGATATTATAATCCAATCATCTAATTTATGGAATACTGATTCCTATTATATCAGGGTGCAAGCAATGGATCTCTATAATTTAGTCCTAAAAATGTGAGTATTTCCTTAACCTTTACAGATCGGGCCCCAATTTCCACCTTAATAGATCGGGGTGGGGGGGCTAATTTGACCCCCCCCTCCCTGTATCTCGCCTCCTGTTACAGTAAGAGACATAATTTTTTTTCTGGTGGTTCATGTGCATATTTTGAGAAAATTACTTTTTCTAGTCATAGCGGTCAGACCACTCCTTAGCCGCTTTTTAGAGGCCAGCCGCTAAATATTAAAACAGCTGTATTTTCGGCGGTTACAGCAGTAAAACGGCAGTTGGCGGCGCCAATTAATATTGTTATCTGTTCTAATCACAATAAAAGACTACATAAAAAATTTGGTTGGTCTATAGCTGTTTTGAAATTCGGTGGCTGGCCAATCACAAACGGTAAAATTACAGGTAGGAAATAAAAAATTGGTCAAAAATTGGTAAAGGAGTGGTCAAACGGTCAAACAGTCAAACGGTCATAACACCACTATTCTCAGATGTTCATTGATATCCCAGTTTTTGCCAAAAATAAATTTAGGTCTTTATCTTATAGCCACGATTTACATGATATAAGTCGATACTAAAAGCAGGACATAAAATCGGTCATAAAAACAGTCAGGAAGCGGTCAAACGGTCATAACACCATTATTTTCAGATGTTCATTGATATCCCAGTATTCACCAAAAAAATTTTAGGTCTCTATCTTATAAACAAAAGTCATAATGAAGAAATTAAGATATACCCTTAACAGTCGGGCCTCTTGCTGCACCTTAAGCGGTTGGGGGGGGGGGGGGCGTTCAACGCCCCCCACCCTATTATCTCGGTTCCTATTAGAGCTAGAGGGCTAATTTTTTTGTGCAAGTCCCCTGTATGATAGTGAATTTCCGACCTTAAGCAAGTCAAAGTCAATTTTAGCTTCTTTCACCCTATTATTTAACAACCTTTGTTTTTAGGTCCTTTTTTACTTAAAAACTTTAAACGACTGTAATTTTCTTATTTTTGAAGCTAGAATAACAATTTTTTGGCAGAAAATTTTTATCTTTATTTAAATTTTATATTAAAAATATAAAAATATAAATTTCAGCGGCCGCAGCTGTACTTGGCAGCTGCCAGCCGCCGCAGTCGGCAGGAAAACGGCGGCGGATCTTTATGAAATTTTAATACCTTATGTAGACATGTAAGAAAAGCTTAAGTGTAATATTTGAAGTCTCTAAGTCAAAAATTGCGGCCACAGGAGTCTTTTAAAGATTTCCGGAGACCTGGAGGTTTAGGACCTGCAGGATCATACCTGGAACCTAGAATTGACTTGAACACATGTATTTTATTTAGGGATGTACTATTAGAGAATATTTTAGTATTTGGGTAAGATAAAATGCTTTGTTTAAGTCAAAAAAATATTTTTGCTCTTTACCTAGATGACCCTGCCAGGTTTGCTGTCATCCTGTGCCCGCCAGGATGGAGATATTCAAAAAATTCCAACTCTCAGTTATGTGTCATATCTATACTTAAAGAGTCACGCAGTTTGGGCTCTTTATTTTTTACACACAGGAAATAAGATAGAAAAAAACGGAGGGTGGGGGCGTTCAATGCCCCCCCCCCCCAACTGTTAAGGGTTTATTTAGAATTTTTTATAAATTTGGGGCCACCTAACCGACTTTGACCGGACGCCATGAACGACACAGACCAGATATCCTTATAAGATCAACTCTTGTCGACATATAATTACTTAACTAAAAAAGTCATGAAGTCACAACTCTCTATCTTACCTACAAAAAAAATGACATTGAAAAACCCGATTTGTTTTCACACTCTACAAGTGTTGACGTTCGTTTGTCCTACTGTTTTAGTGCTTAGCTTTATTAATGTTGTCTAGTAATCTTTTTGATTAATAAGTTTTTTTATAAGTTTGTAGCAAAATATCACGGAAATGGCTGCAATAAATTATCAAAACAGGTAAAAGAAATAAAAAATGACATTTACTAACACATTTATTTATTTTATAGAATACATGATTTTCATTAAATTAGGATACAGCACAAAGTAACTTGTGTTTAAAAAATCAGACATGTGACGTAATAAAAATGAGGGTTTATCCTTCTCATTTTTAGGGGTTTATCTCCCTCATTTTTATGACGTCACATGGCTGATTTTTGAGACACTTTGTTCAGTTTCCAGCACAAAAAAAACACTTTTTTTTCATATAAATACAACATTACTTTTTTGAAGCGAGGATTTTTTATTAATAAAGGTTGGTTTGTACATAACAGACATGCTAGAATTGTGCTATCAATTTCAAACTTTGTATACTGATTCCAATAACATTTAGGTTTTAGAAAGAACAAGTGTTTAATAATATAATTATAATTCATCTAAAAAATGTAAGTATGTTCTTAAACAGAATTCTTTGGTTGAGTAAATTTTAATTTTGCTTAGGCTTTTAAATTAATATATTGCATAATAAGTTCTGACACTAAATTTTTTAATGTCTGATTGTTCTACCATCAGATTTTAGAGCTTTATGGATGATGTTATCCTTGTTTAATCCTAAAATAATCTGCTTTATATAATTTTGCTTAACAATGGATATATAATTACTTGGATATTGCACCAGATTTTCATGTACTCTAATAAAATACTACTCTAAGTATCCAAATCCACCTATTCCCCATTACCTCCCTTCATACTTGATAAACAAACTGACTAATAAAAAGGTCCATATTAGCAACCCAATTGACGACAAATGTTTCCCTGTCAATATGTCAATGCATTCTTTATCCATTGATATTACACAGAAGACTATTCTTTAAAAAATACCCATAACATTTATCTAAAATATTAAATACAAATATAGAAGAATTCATATTATACAATATTGAAAAAAGAAAGGATGATTCTTTTGAATAAACACAATCAATCAGATACATTTAGATTCTGTTACTTTGTTACAAAGATTGTTTCAATATCACATCATTTTCTGCTGGTCAAACTTTAGAAAACACCCTGTTTCTTTTATAGATTTAATTATGATATGTCTGGCCAAAATTGATTTTTACTTATTATGATTTTGTTGTTATTATCTTATAATAAACTGATTTGTTGTTGTTACCTATTTTTTTATTTGTAATCCTTGGAAAATTGTCTGTAATAAGAAGCTTAGTTTTATCATTAAGGTGGAGAACACATTTTAGTCCAGCGGATATTAATCGGTTTCAAAGCAATACTGAAAAAATGATTTTTCATTGTTAACTAATTTTGTTTTACTTAACTTTTAAATGTAAAATAGATGTTTTACAATAAGATTGACATTATATTAGAAACAGAGATGTGCAGAAAGGGTGGTAAGGGGGTGTAACCATGCACCTGACAAAATAAAGAGAGGTGTGTGCGCCCATTACACTGCCCTTGAAAGGGTTCTACACCCCCCATAATACAACTAATGGTGTGTCAAGTAACAAGTCACCCACCCACCCATTTCAATTTAATGTTAAATCAATTGACAGGAATAAGGTATAACTAACAAGCGAAATAAATAGAAATTATATTTGGAGGACAGATAAAAGGTCGTCAATTCTAATAAGTGTCCCCCCTCCCCCAATGAAGCTGAAAATCACTGTCACATATAGGTTTTGTATTTTTTTCTGAATTAATTTATTATTGGTATAAGTGGACTTCTTTCCAGGTATGATCTGTGCAGGTTCTGATGCTGGAGGTATCTCTCCCTGCTCTGGAGATTCTGGAGGACCCTTGGTCTGTCCTGACCTCAATGGCAAATGGTACTTTGCAGGTAAAACCTCAGTTCAGTCCTAATAACACAATATTAAGAATGAATACTTGCATTGTGTACTATGACAACAAAATAGTATTTGCTTTAATATAGAATTTACTTATTTTTTCCTTTAAAATGTCAAACAAGAAAGTCAAAAGTCAAGTATATGAAAGAATAACCTTCAAAGCTTCTAAGAATAAAAACAGTAAAAACTCATTAGCTGTAAAGTTATTCTTGAGTAGTATAATTCCTAAAAGATTTAGAATATCTAGTACCCAAAGGTATAAATAATCTGTTGAAATCAGTTTTATTTTAACCCCTGTTGGAAGCTTAAACTCTGCAGGATTTTCTTTAATTAA
>NC_137268.1:927984-955484 GCF_053477335.1 Acartia tonsa
TGTTAATACAAATAATAATGATTCATCTCCATACTTTTTTACTGCAGTTGTTCTTAGAATCTTTCACCTCAGCCACTTGTTGGAACCAAGCTATCTCTAGTCCCATCAGGATGAAGGTAGATAGGATTTGCAGTTTGATCCAGCTTTCCTTCAATGAAGTATCCAAGAACTTTCTCACCGTCAGGATAGATGAACATACCTGGACCAAATGGCTGACCCTTTATGTAACCTCCAACATAAATAAATCTATGCTTGGATGAAAAGGAAATAGAAGCTCCCAACCCTTCTAGGATACCATTCTCAAATATTCCTATGATAGTAGGTAAGAAAGGTTCAGTCTTCAAGCCAAATCCAGTTTGTATTTCCTGCTTCATCTCTCCAATGTAGTAGCCTCCATCAAGTCCTAGTTCTCCAAATCCATCCATGATCTTTCTTCTTCTTACTGTTATAGTATCTCCAACATAATAATGTTTGGGACCACTGAAGTATAAAGTGTCTATGTCATTAGGATTGTTATAACAAGATTTCAAACCATCCTCATTAAAACATTCAATTTCACCACCAGTAAAGTTGACAACTTTAAACCCTTTACCATTGTAAGTTGTATTTTTGTATGGGGGAATGGTAAAGACTAGATCTGGAGTCATTGTCATGCCATGATAAATTTCATCATTCTTCATTTGTCCATAGAAACAGGTTCCATTAGGCCATAACAATAATCCTTCTCCTTCTCTCTTTTGTTCACTGTTCCATTGACCATTATATATACTTTCATCTTTGTAAACCATCTTTCCATAACCTGTTTTATCATCATTAATCCATTCTCCGTCATATTCTACAAAACTTCTATGATTCTTATATGTGTATCTTCCCCAGCCATGTTTCTTGCCTTTTATGTACTCTCCCACATATTTGTCTCCAACAGCATAGTAATAGATACCCTGGCCAGTCCTTTTGTCATCTCTCAACTCCCCCTCATATTTGTCTCCATTAGCCCAGGTATACACACCCTGGCCATGTTGGTCACCCCCTCTCCACTCCCCCTCATATCTCTCTCCACTAGCCCAGGTATGCACACCCTGGCCATGTTTGACACCATCTCTCCACTCCCCCTCATATTTTCCTCCATCAGGCCAGGTATGCACACCCTGGCCATGTTGGTCACCCCCTCTCCACTCCCCCTCATATCTCTCTCCACTAGCCCAGGTATGCACACCCTGGCCATGTTTGTCGTCATCTCTGAACCCCCCCTCATATCTCCCTCCATCAGACCAGGTTTTCACACCCTGGCCATGTTTGACACCCCCTCTCCACTCCCCCTCATATATAGTTCCACTAGGCCAGGTATAAACTCCTTTCCCTTCTCTAATTCCATCTTCATCAACATCTCCTCTGTAAATATCCCCATTGACATGTTCCACATAAAACTGTCCTCTCATCTTACCTTCTTCAAAATAACCAGTATATTTTTCTCCATTGGCATTTGTATAGGTCCCATTTCCTATTGGCAGAATTCCTTTAACTTCACCAGTAAAGACATTTCCATTGCCCACAGTTAATCCTAATGTTCCCTAGAATAATATAATTATCTTAATTTTAGAATAAATTAGAATATCAGTTCTGGTGCAATGGACAAAAACTTGTAACAATCACTTTAGAAAGAAAAAAATGCATTGGTCAAATAAGGACATATTGCAAAATATATCCATATCCTATAACTGATATGACCTTAATATTTGTAATTATTTCATCTTTTTGTTATTTATGTATGGAAATAGAAAAAATTAACACACCTGAATGTTTGTCATTAAAATGGCCACCAAAAGGTGTTTAACAGTTTGCCTTGGATGTACACTGAACATTCCTCTGTAACACTCCTTAAAAGAATAAAATATTGTTATTTCCGGCCTAATTTTGTTAAAAAAACCGTTTTCTAGAAGAATTATATGTACAGGTTTTAAAAATAATTCTTGGATCACCCTGATATCAATTATTAGAGTGTGATTAGGCATTAAATTAATTTGTAAACTTGAACTAAATAAAATTGACATCCGCCTTTGAAATCCCCTTTCTCACCCACCACTAAATTTGTATAGCCACCAATATTAATAAATAATGAAATACCTGGATCTTTGGATCTCCCACCAGAGTTTCTCTCCTCCTCATTTTCAATTAATTTCTGTAAAATATTTCATTATTTTTTATAGCATTCGAAAATTGTAAGAAATATCCAGAATTAGTTATTCTGTTCATAGTGATTTAGATTTAAAATATCATGGTAAGAATCAAGAATTATGCTATATAATTGTATGACTTTGTCCAACCTTTAAAAGATGAGGGAAGGTTTCTTATAAGGAATAGTATTAAATGCCCAACTACTATCCCCCCCCCCTCCTCCTTTTTAAGTTTTACAATTTCCTTTTCTTTGTGTAAAAGAAGATTGCAATTTAAAGGGACTGTAAACGTAAATTTTTCTCATCTTAATATCAAATCTTAACATTATCTCATTTATAATATCTCACAGATAGAGCAAAACGTGCCTTTGTTTGCTTAAAAAACGGCTTTTTCTGACGATTTTTACAGGGAAAGGTACAGGGAAAGAAAGGAATTTTCCGTACTTTATAAAATGTGCATTAAATTGCTTTTTTCTCCCATTATAGCTAAAATTAAACTTTTTCACATAGTTCTTGATTTTTCCTAACAGTTAAGCTGACTTTTAACATAATCCTTGCTTTAAACCAATGTATAGTTACTTAGAAATTTATAAAATAAGCAATATTTTTATATTAAAAACCAAATACAATAACAAAGCTAGAAACAGGTTTTTTATTAGTATCCAATTAACTTTAGATGACTCATCTCTCGCCCACCTTTAATTACAAATTTGTAAATAATAAAGACGCAATATTTCTTTATAAACAGTCTGATAAAAGTGTAAACTAATTCTCCAAAGTGGGTTATTTATTGTCCAACACAATAAAAAAGGATATTATTATTTTAAATAACCTAAGAGATTCAACCCTTTGTAGACAGTGAGGTATTTTTTGTCAATAATATGAATTTAAAATAGGTCTTTATTACCTAATTACTACGTTATAAAAAAAACTAATTGGCAATTTTATATCATAAAATAAATCCTTAACAGTAAGTAAATTGTTTCAACTATATATGACATGTTAAATATCCCTCCAAACATTATAAGAAAACAGATGAGAAATTTTTACGTTTACACTCCCTTTAAGTAGTTTTGAAGCTTTTTTTGTCTGAACTCTAAGAGATTGGACAGAAATGCCCATCTTTTCTAACCCATATTTAAGTATCTTTTAGTTGAGCTAGGCAGCCAAAAAAAATTTATTAAAACAGAATTTAACCCAATATTTGCTTAAGATATTTTTTCATATTTATATAGAAACCTGAATAATTCAGAATACATTATTTGTCCCAATCTTTGTCCATAAATCATTTTAGTAACTCTATAATTCCAAATGATTGCTTTTTGCTGCCTTTAATTTTTTTATTTTCTAAACCAGTACACAAAATAACCTATCTTTAACTGAGCCAAAGTAACAAAAAATGAAATGATAATAACTAATCTAACTTACAAACTAATAACTTTAATTTTAACTTATTTTAGAATAAGATAAAACACTGACATGTTTTTGTGACAGCTTCTCCATGGTGTGTTTTTATGGAACATAATTAATGCTTAATTCAACCTTCTTATCATTGACAAAATTCATCCAAAAATCTTCTTTACTTCATTGCTTTGATAGGTTTTAGATTAGAAGAATAAATCATTTTTTTAACAAATCATTTCTTTAAAACGTGTTCCTTTGCTTATTATTAGAATTTGAAAATATGCATCCAATAACCAAACAGATAATAACAAATTTGCTCATTCATCCCCCCCCCCCCCTAATTATCTGGGCTCTTATTAAAGCTTGAGGGCTAAAGATTTTGTGCATGTCTGCTGATTGATAATGGATTTCTGAGTATAAGTGTGTCAAAGTAAAATTTTGCATACTACTTTGTATCATGTGATACTGTACTAGTAGCAGTTACCGCCTAGAGGTAACTAGGGGCCCTTCTGTTGGGGGGGAAGTCAACTCCCCTCTTTCAATTGCAGTTTTAAAAAGCAAGTTAAAAATGATTTTTTTTAGGGGAAAGGGTCTTTTTTCTAGGGGTAATTTCTTTTGGGAGGGTGGTGGTACCTACCCCAAAAATATTTATTAATCTTCCCAGGACTTATGAGAAGCTACCATGTAAATGAAAACCATATTAGTTTAATTCCTTATTACAAACATAGATCCTGTTACTTTATTATAGCATTTAGAATTCAACAACCACATTCTTTGGGTAATTTTTTTTTTGTAGAGTGAGGGGCTTTTTTAACAGGCAATTTATCTAAGCAGGGTGGAAGTAACCTCCCCAAAAAGTTTTGTAAACCTTCTCATGGCCTATGAAAAGCACATAGTAAAAAAGAACCATATCAGGTAATTTACTAATGAGACAAACAGATACACAGAAAGAGATCCTTTTACTTATTACAATGATGATCAGGCTTTAGCAAAAAATATTTGACTGTGTCAACAATTATATTAAACAATCAAAGCCCCCCTTCCCCCCCTCTGTTTATTACATTGGGCCCTTAAGTTTATGGTAATGTTATCTTTTTCGTTGTCTTTAATTTATTTTGATTGATTTGTTAATGAAGTTACATTTCTTAGTTGCATAGTAGCTATTTATTATTTGGTTGCAATTATGGATATACAGACCTTATTTGTTATTGGTCTGTATATCTGTTATTTATTTGAATACAATCTGCACTACTGTTTTTGAATCCTTATAATAAAGTAACAAGTTTTGTGTTTATATGTGTGTGTGTACCAAGGAATCTTGCTAACCACTGAACCAATATGGTTTTTCTTTACATGGTAGCTTTTCATAAGTCCTAGTAAGGTTTATAACTATTTTGTGGGCGGGTACCACCAATATTCCAACAGAAATCACCCAAAGAAATTAATAACCTCCCGCCCCCCTCAAAAAAAAAAAAATTTACTTTTTCTTTTGAAAACTGCAATAAAAGGGGAAAATTCCCAGTCTGAATTGGTTTTACTAATCAGGTAAGCTGTTTTATAAAAAATCTTGGTTTGGTTTATGCTATTTTCATGACATCCCCAGCATGCTCTAGAGATTAGGGGCGAAGCAACTTGTAGATTAAGCAGTAAATGCTGAAAATGGTTAATCCCATAGAGGTTAAGAAAGTGAAAAACTTATAGTCAGAAAAATCTTTTTTAGCCCTCTAACTCTAATATTAGCCCAGATAATAGGGGGGGGGGGCAATAAACTTCCTAACCACCCACCCCCCATTTGATTTACTTATAGTCAGAAATTCTTTATTAGTCAGGGGACGTGCACACATTTACAGCACAATATCTTTAATAGGAGCTGAGATAAAATAGAGGGGGGGAGGGTCATTTAACCCATTAATGACAATAGGGAAAAACGACGCACAAATTCAAACCTATACTATCACTCTATTTTTATGTTGTCCTTTGTAAATGTTTGTAAATAACTGAATAGAGCTTCAAGTTTTGTCCTCTACATTGTTTGGCTTCTATCTTCATTCGATGACTAGATGAATTCATATTTTCATGGCAGAAGTGGAAAAAATACAAAAAATTTCCACACCAGGCCTAATTAATAATTAATCAAGCATTTATTATATATTTTTAGTTTCTGCTAATTTTAGTTTGTTTATATACTTTTTTTTGATAATTTGTTGTGCATCGTTTTCAACACATCCGGACTAATCATTTTTCCTATGCGTCTATTTCGTACCATATCCAACTAATCATCTTAGGCTTTTGCTGTATGATCTATTTTCAACACATCCGGACTAATCATTTTTCCTATGCGTCTATTTCGTACCATATCCAACTAATCATCTTAGGCTTTTGCTGTATGATCTATTTTCAACACATCCGGACTAATCATTTTTCCTATGCGTCTATTTCGTACCATATCCAACTAATCATATTAGGCTTTTGCTGTATAATCTATTAGTTGCTTCGCCCCTAACCTCTAGGACGGGTGGGGGATGTCAGGAAAATAGCATAAAACCATCCCAAGGTATTTATAAAGCTTTCCTGATAAGTAAAACCAATTCAGACCCGCAATTTCTGTAATCTTTGGCTTGAGACAAAAAACCTTACTACTTTATAGTTTGGAATACTATACAAGCAGCGGCTACGCCCCTACAGGCATCTGGGGGCTCTTAGGTTGGGGGGAGGGGGTTGAGTCAAACACATTTTAAAGAAAAAGTTTTATTTTTTTATTTTTGGGGGGGTTATTATTTTCTAGGGGGGATTTATCTTGGGATGGTGGTGGTACCCTCCTTCAAAATAGTTCTAAACCTTACCAGGACCAAGTAGAAGCAACCATGTAACGGAATACAATAAAGGTTCAGTGGTTAGCAAGGTCCTTTAATACACACACACAAAGACATTCAATGACCTGTTACTTTATTTTAAGGATATAAAATTAGTAGCGCAGATAATCTACAACTTGGGTCTGTCTGTACGTCCACCTGTCTGTATTTCCATATTTGCATCCAAATAAATAATAATTACCTTACAACTAGGGTATGTATGTATGTCTGTCTATATATCCAAAATTACAGTCAATTAAAGACTGTAAATATATTTATACTTCTGTAATTTTTCATTGCGGCCTAGCTGTTAAGGGATTCATAAAAATAGCGCAGATACTTTACAATTATGGTCTGTCCATACATCCGTCCGTTTGTGTATTTATAATTGCATCCAAATAATTAACAACTACTCTACAACTAAGTAATGTATTGTTTAGGGATATAAAGTAATAAATCAATGGCCGATAAATTAATGTACTTACTCAGGGATATTATAACATAAAATCTTTCTGTAGATTACATTTGGTGGTTGAAACATTTGGACACTAAACTTAATAAACCAACCAATCAAAATACAAATACAATTCCCCAAAGTTAGTAACAACAAATAAGAAAAAGTTATTATAAAACTTTAGGGACAAACAGGGGCTTGGAGGGGGGGGGTTGTCATGTATTGGGTTGTTAAATATAATTGTCGACAAAATTATATTTCTTTGCTAAAGCATTGAAATAAAGTGAAAGGATATCTCTCTGTGTATCTGCTTAACTGATATGCTTCTTTTTTTACTATGTAGACACTCATAGGTCCTGGGAAGGTTTATAACTATTTTTGGGGAGGTTACCTTAACCCATCAAAGAGATATCGCCCCTTAAAAGAAGACCCCCCAAAACAAGAGTATCTATGTTATGTATCATTATAATAAAGTAACATGATATACATTCTACATGTGTCGATATGGTTCTCCTTTACATGGTAGCTTCTCATTGGACCTGGTAAGGTTTATAACTATTTTGGGGGAGAGTACCACCACCACCCTAGGAGAAATCACCCCTAGAAAATAATAAACCCCTATCAAATCTTTTTTTTTTACTTTTTCTTTAAAAAAATATAATTTAAAAAGGGGGTTTAACTCCCCCAAACCCAATGGATGCCTCTAGGGGCATAGCCGCTGCTAGTATAGTGTTCCATACTATAAAGCAGAAAGGTTTTTTGTCTGAAGCTAAAGATTGTAGAAATTGCGGGTCTGAAATGTTTTTACTTATCAGGAAAGCTTTATAAATATCTTGGGATGGTTTTATGCTATTTTCCTGACATTCCCCACCTGCCCTACAGGTTAGGGGCGAAGCAACTAATAGATTATACAGCAAAAGCCTAAGATGATTAGTCTGGATTGGTCAAAAAAGACGCAATGGCAAAATGATTAGTCCAAATGCGTTGAAAAAGACGCAAAAAAAACTTCTTTGGTATGCCAAAAAATCTAAGAATACAAATATCTTACAATCCCTTAAGGAAGCTGTGTTTAAAATTTCATCTGATTCTGACGACAGGGGGAAGCTTCAGTACCAATGGTTAAGAAAATTGCCGGTCTGAATTGGTTTTACTTATCAGGTAAGCTTTATAAAAACCTTGGGGTGGTTTATGCCATTTTCCTGGAATCCCCAACCCACACTATGGGTTAGGGGCGAAGCAACTAGTAGATTAAACAGTAAAAGCCGAAAATGTTCAAATATTCATAAAATTTACATAAAGAAAACTTTTTTCTGAAAATAATTTTCTTTTAGCTTCAAAAATAAGGAAATTACATCCATTTGAAATGACCAAGTAAAACAAAGGTTGTTGAATAAAAGGGTTAAATAAGTGAAAAAATACTTTCCTGACTTATAGTCGGAAATTCATTATAAAATAGGGGACATGCAAAAATTTTTTAGCTCTCTAAAACTATAATATGAGCCCAGATGGTTGGCAATGAACACCCTACCCCACCCCCACCCCCTCCACTTTGATTTACTTATAGTCAGAAATTCTATAACAAACAGGGGACACAAACAAAATATTTTAGCACTCTATCTCTAATAAGAGCTGAGATAATGGAGGGGGGGGATCATTTAATGTCCCTCTCCACTGCTCCGCCCCCCCCCCCCACCCCCACTGATTTAGGTCCAGAAAGGGGCATGACTGTTAAAAGGGTTAAAAGGCAATAATATACAAAAATTTGTCTGCAATGATTTGATTTTTATCAACTCGAATTTTTTTGAATACAGATAAAAAGGTTTTTTTTAAAACATGAAAAATATTTATAGAATTAAAAACTTTTGTATATATAACTAATGTAAAACATAACAATAACAAAACTTTGTTTTCACTTAGGCCCAAGTAGGCATAAACTAGACTGTGTGAAAAAGTTTTTTAGGCCTTAGGCAATTTCTGTCTGCTTTTTGGGAAAATGTCTAACCATATGATTTTTATGTAATTTCTTTTGAGAGAATGAATCAAATGTCGTCTTTGCTTTAAGAAGATCTTGTGAATATGAAATACTGTAATTCCAAAAGAGAATTCTTATATATCTATTCTATATTATTTATTACAATCTATATAATAATTTATAAGGATACTGTAATTTACAACAAAAATATTTTAAAATAGGTTTTATTAATACAATATTTAGATATTCTAACATTTTGTTTTCTAGGAAAATTTGTTAGGATTTTTGAGAGATGTCTAAAGCATTACTTTGTAATGACTATTACATTCTTTAGGCTACTTTACACCCATTTTAACTCTATTATGAATTAAGTTAGAAAATAAAAATTTTCCTAATAATCCAAATAATACTTCACACAATTAGAATGAGAAGCAAACCCCCTCCCCCCTCCCATCATTTAAATTTTAAGTTTATGATAGATAATGGATTTTCTGTATTGATAGATTAAAACAACACCTACCAAGACTGTCCGACTGACAAGGGGAGATATAATTTTTTTTTGTAGTAAGGTGGTGGCACCCACCCCAAAAATAGATAGGACAGGACCTATGAGAAGCTACCCTGTAAAGAAGAACCTTATCAGTTTAGCAGTTAGTTCGATCATTTGGTACAAACAAACAGACAAACATCCTGTTACTTAGCTATCTACTTATTTAGATTGAAAGATATCATCAGAGGGAGGTAGTAGTTAAAGTGATCGCGAATTTAATTTTTCAAAATGCATTTTCGTTTACCTTTTTTTATATTTTAAGTAATTTTCAAAGAATTATGCCTTAAAAGTTCAGTTAAGTTAGAAAAAAATCAGTTTAAAATGCGGAGAGTGTTTCCACATGAAAATAATGTTAAAATCTGAGCATCAATTAAACTAAGAGAAAATAAGTTATTTCTTCGCTTGCAGATAAAAACAAAAAAATTGATACTTAGAAAATATTTTTGTAATATATCTCTTTTAATATTTATCTTTGAACTTTCTCTAAAATGTAATGAAAAAGTTTGGTTTATTTTAAAAAATCATTAACCAAATACCGCTTTGTTTATGCATGTATAGTGACAAAAGAAAAATTGATTAAATCTGTAGAAAGCATGATATTTAAGAATTAAAATGTTTAAAAACCAAAGATCTATTATATTTGCTATACATTTACAGCATAAAATATAGCAGTCTTTCTATAGTATTTACATAAAAAAAAGCATTTTATCATCGTAAAATAATCTCGTAATGTGTCGAATTTAATTAAATACACACACACACACATACCTTACCTATCTTGCCACACACACACACTATTGTAGTGTAGCACTAACACACACACACGCACACACACACTATCGTAGTGTAGCACTAACACACACACACACACTATCGTAGTAAAAAACACACACACACACTATCGTAGTATAACACACACACACACACACACACTTAATGCCCCACCCACGAACCCACTTACTACCTAAATAACCAGGGAACTAGAGGCATAAGACAATGGCCGATAAATTAATGGATATTCACAATGAAAATATACACAAATTTACCCATTTTGTAAACAATATTTGGTGGTTTAAACATTTGGACACTCAAAGTAATAAACCAACCAATTAAAATTCTATGAAAGACCCTAAAGTTAATTAGCCAACTAACAAAATGTCATTAACTTTGGGAACTAATGTAATAAAAAGCCAAATATCCATTTCCTTCCTGCATACAATTACGTACAGAAGGGTTAGTTTTAAATGAAAAGATTTAACAATATCCTAATTTATAAAGTTTTAAGCTTTTTTTATCTGTAGAGAAGGGACCGCTGAAACGATATGGTTCACTTTTACAGTGAAGCTTTTTATAGTTTTTGGGAAAGGTTTTAGGCTATTTTATTTTTATCAAAAAAGTCGTTTGTTGGTTTTAAGCTATTTTTCTGCCCTTTTATATCCCTTTGAATATTAGAAAAATATAAATTTAGATTTGGTTTCTTTTTATACATTAAATAATATTTATTTAACAACCAACCCCCCAGGTAAAAATCTGAATGTGTGAGAAAGAAAAACAGAGAGAGAGGGAGAGAGAGAGAGAGAGAGAGAGAGAGAGAGAGAGAGAGAGGGGTTATACTCAACAAATGCCTATCTTAGAAAACGCTTATAATAAAAACTTTGGTTCATGGAAAGAATACAAAGGATACAAAAACAACAAAACCTGCAAACTTGTTTCCTTTCCATGACCTAAAACTTATAAATTATTTTGTGTTTTAAAGCTTATTTTGAATATCTACTATAAGTAGCCCTCTTTCTGTTTAAGTTAATAAATTATATTTAAGTAATACACACATCCTAAATATAAATTGTTATAATAATGTAACAGGATGTCTGTATGTTTGTCTGTTCTAAAGGATCTTGCTAACAGCTGAACCAGTATGGTTCTCCTTTACAGGGTAGCTCGTCATAAGTTCTTGAAATGTTTATAACTATTTTGGAGGAGAATACCACCACCCTCCAAAACGATTTATACATTATACATTAAAAATTTTAATTTTTAAAATTTTAATTTTTTATGGAAGTTTAAAGCTTTTTTAGCAAGTAGTAAATATTGAGATAGGATGAGGATGCTATGTTACAATCGACAACTATAAATCAGCTGACCTTATATCCATATTTGGTAATATCTTTTCGTAATATCTTTTCGTAAAAAGAAATTATAAACCTTTTTGGTTAGTTTGATATGTATGTAACAAAAGAATTTATTCTACTCTAAATTTGCAAGTAAACCTTAACAAAAAGATTGTTATTTGTCGATTTTGATAGGTTTTAAGATATGTATAATAAAACACAAAATACATCAATGTTTTCAAGGGAATAAATTCGTTTTTTTAAAGTTTGATTTATTTTTAAATGGGAAGTAATTAAGACTTAATTCTCAAAATAGTACTCTTAAAAAACATTAATCAGTGACATATATCAACTTTTTCCCAGCTTCGTGAACACTTTAAGAACTGTTATGCTTCATTGGTTAAATAAATATAAGTTGTGTAGAGAGGTAGAACTAAAGAAATAATACTTGCACCGCCTCAGGCAAATTGTCTGCTTTTTAAAGTTTATACAGTTTCTTGGACTGATATTATCAGAGGGGGGTAGTAGTTAAGAAACTTTGTAAAAGTTGTTTAGAGAGGTAGTGCTATGAAATAATATACTGCCGCGCCGGAGGCAATTTGTCTGCTTTTTTATATCTATACAGATTTCATGATTCAAATGTCGTTTTTGTTCTTTAAATTTAATTATTGTTAAAATTTATATTTTTAGTAGCGAAGCTACTCTATAATTTGAAATGTCCGTCTGTATGTTTGTATGTATGTCTGAAACGTTTTGAGGGAAATGTGATTTACTCGGCTCCTATAAAAGATAGACAGCTAAAATTTTTAGGGATTGAATAATTTATCAATCTTCAGATTTTCATTGAGATATGTCAATCAATTTGGGTGCTAGATCGATTCCTAGATTTTTAAGTTTTCTTGATTTTCTCGATTCCTATTAAACATAGAAGTCTAAAATAATCAAGGATCAAATAAATTCTGTAAACTTCTATAAAGTTTTGATGAGATTGCTTATTGGTTGGGGTGCTAGATCGATTCCTAGTTTTTTAAGTGTTCAAGCTTTTTTTTCAACTCCTAGTCCAGATAGATGGCTGAAATTTTCAGGGATTGAATAAGTTTACATTTTACATAATTCCACAAAGTTTAATTAAGATTTACTTATTGGTAGTGTTGCTAGATGGATTCCTAGATTTTTACATTATAAATCATGAAAGGTTTCGTGATTTTATATAAATTTTTATTTTGTGTTTAATAATTCATTCTGGATGTTCTTCCATGATTTTTCTGCTTCGCTACTTATGGATGTTGTCATCCTTGTTTATAAAAAATGAATGATAATTTCATTGTTTGTCTGAATTTCTATTTTAATCTCTGCTTTTATTGATGTTGTTAAATTATATAAGGCTGCGGCCTTTGCATTTAGGGGATCTATATGCAGGAAAGAAGTAGCAAAATAGCCTAAAGCCATCACAAGGCTTAGATCTAATAAAAATAGTATTAACATGATTATGAGCTCGCCTTGTTTTACTGTTATTCTTATTATTTTTTTTACAATTTTATATTTCATTTAAAACAAAAAGTCTTTTAAGAAGAAAATACAGCAAAGCAGGATTTCAAGTTTGACGTCAGAGAGAGATGGTTTTAAATGATAAACATATATATTTATTATATACATTCTTATGGTTACTTTCCCTTAGTGTGCCATGAGAACCAACTGTTAACAATGATATAAAAATATACATTGCAGACAGCTTGCTTGCACTAGATAAATGAAACTAGGTTTATGGAAGATTTTTAAAAGCGAAGCTTTTCTATAATTAGGGTCCGTCCATATTTCACAGGCAGTTAGCTCCCTTTGTTAATTTAGGCATGTTAGAAATGTCCTATCGATTTCAAACTCTGCATGATGATTCCTGTAGTAGTTAGGTACGATTTTGAAAGAGTAGCAACTCTATAATCATTACCAGAATGTCCATACATCCATTTTAAACAAGTTGATTTTTTTTACTTTTTTAACAACAAATTTTTAAGTGATCTAATTATCCGATTGATCTGATATTTAGTATATTTATTCCTGAGACAACAAAGTACAATATTATAAGTGAGGCAACTCTATAATCAAGTCCTGAAAATGCAAGTATGTCCATAATCATTATTCTGTATCAAGCTAATTTTTCAACAAATTTACTTACAATTTTGCTTTGGCTCTTATAAAATTATATTCTGAGTATTCAGTTCTGACACTATACAAGTATTAATGTCCGTTTGTCCTACTGCTTCAGTGCTTCGCTTTTATGGATGTTGTCCCCCTTGTTTAAAAAGAAAATAGCTTAATACCACTGCAGCACTATTAAGTATATTTCCAGGAGAGCAGAGCCCAATTGGTTGAGCGGTTTCTGAGATCTTAAGCTTCAGACTGACAGACAGACAGACAAATGGACAGATAAACAGACAGAAGAACGGACAAACAAATGGACAGACAGACGGACAGATAGATGGACTGACAGACAGAAAGACGTACAGAAGGACAGACAGACAGATGGACAGACAGACTATCTGTCTGACTAACAGACAGATGGACAGACAGATTGTCAGACAGACGGACAAACAGACGGACAGACAGGCGGACAGACAGGCGGACAGACAGATGGACAGACAGACGAACAGACAAACTTACAGATGGACAGACATATGGTCATACATACGGACAGACAAGCAGAGAGAGCGACAGACAGACATACTGACAGACAGACAGTCAAACAGACAGATGGACAGACAGACTGACAGACAGATGGTCAGACAGACGGACAGACATATGATTAGACATATGGACAGACAGACGGACAGACAGACAGACGGACAGACAGACAGACAGACTGATATACAAATAAACAGAGAGACAAATAGATAGACAGACAGGCATTGCTCTCTACTTTTCATAATAAGAATTATGACAAAAATTATCTTATAAAGTTTGATAGTGTCATAGCATAAAAATATAAATACTAGATACTTTTTACAGTTAGAAGATGAAACCCAGTATGTTTCTTTTAAATTTATATTTTGATTTAGCTCACTAACCATTGATATATAATGATAATCTATACCTTATTTTTTTTCATTGACTTGATGCATTTTGTATGAGAAAAAAATATTTTGTTGTTTTTAACATATTAATGGAAATATTATTACTTATATAAATATTATAACTTTTTCAGATTTTTATATTCTCTAATAAAGTGAAACATGTATGGGCTAAATTAATGATTCTTCCCATCCCGTCCCCTCCTACTGTATGAAAGAACTAACCAATAAATGAGTTTTATGTTAGCAAGCTAAATTGATAAAAAAAATCCACCTGTCTATATAATAACCATGTAATAACTGTTTTGAAAGCAATTTTACCCCACTTATAGTTATCAGAATTGAATGATTAATGGCTTATTTTCTTCGTTTTTAATGCAATTAATAGAACAACAAAAAAATATTTCAGTTTTTATTTAAAAAGTACAGTAAAATCTAAAATTCTAAACTTAGGTGTCAACATCTAAAAATGGTTTTAGCGCATTTTTCTTATGCTCAAATATTCAACCTTTTGCAAGAATGGCTGCTAAACACTTCAAAGTTGAGATATAGAGCTAAAAATGTATACAGATACTATTAGGGACATGTACTAGAACATATTGAAGTTTGAAGGTCAAATCTCAACCAGGGAGGGAGTACTGGCCCCCAAAGTCGACTATAAATAATCCAATGTTTTTCTTGCAAAGGGAAGAAGAAAGAATGGCGGTTTCCGTTATTTTTCGTTTTTCGGCAATGGTCAGAAAAAGTAATTTTTTGTTATGAAAGATAAAAGAGTTTCCTAAAATTTGGTGATCCTAGCTTTAAAATTGGCTGCTCTACAGCTGTTTTAATATTTAGCAGCTGGATGCTAAAATGAGCAGTCTGACCGCTATGACTAGGTAATTAGGTAATTTTCTCTAAAAATACACATGAACCACCAGAAAAAAAATTTACGTCTCTATCTGTAACAGGAGCCGAGATAGAGGTGGGGGCTAAATTAGCCCCCCTTTCCCCCCAATCTATTAAGGTGGGAATTGGGGCCCGATCTGTAAAGTTTTAAAAAGTCTAAGAGGGTAAAACTTTTCTTTACATGTATTTGTTTGAAATAATGCTGGGCAACTGTGAAAAAAATCAATGTTAATTAAGTTGATTGAAGTTAAATTGTGCACCTATTGATAATGGTAATAAAAGAATAAATTCAAAGTGAAATTGTACACTTATTGCTTATTCAATAAAAGAATAAATGAACATCTTACTATTTTTAATTAGTTGTATATAGATATGCAAAGGGTAAGAGATATTATTTTATACATATTTGTCAAAATATAATTTCATCATTAAACTATGGAAGCATTATTTTAAATATGAATGTATGATAATTATGTAAATAAATTTAGTTGATATTGTTATGGCTAGTTTATGGAGGAATAAACATTCCAGGGAGCTATCCTCAGCTGATAAACCAGCAAAGTCAGTTTCATCAACCTGGAAATATACAAAATGCAGGTTTCTATAATAATTGTTTATAACTGATTCTCTTTTGTTAGAGGGAAAAGAAGCTTGTGCAATATTGTGTAAAATTGTTAGTAGGCTTCCAGTCAAAAGCAATTATTAAGTCTAACTGTTCATAATATTGACAAAACGCATAGTATAATTAAATGCATATTTAAATACAGTTAGAATAATCTCAATATGAATGGAAGCTTACTCACAATTTTACACAATATTGCAATTTTTTTGTTTACATTTTTAGGATATTTTCTATATTTTATAATTATATATAACTCTTCATAACTTTTTATAAATAAAATCTTTATAACTTTTTATATTTTTTCATAATGATTTATTTATAATAGAAAAAAATGAAAATTTTATTTTTAGGGGGGTGGGGGTGTTCAACCCCCCCAAGAAAATAGCTTAAAACCACTACAGGATCAATAGGTATATTTCCTGAAGAGTAGAATCCAATTGGTTCAGTGGTCACCAAGATCTTAAGGGACAGACAGAGAGACGGACAGACATCATTCTACTTTGTATTATAGATGAAAATTATACATATTCAATATTGAGTTTGTAATTATGCAATATGTGCCAGGCATGCCCTGGCAAGGCACCCAGTGGACTAATCAGCAACTGGCACAGTGGTATTGGTGGCAGAACCACATGATGTTAAATAAAAAAGAAAAAGGTAAAAATGTCCAAGCAATTATAAATCAAAATCATTTTCTTAACCATAGATCCAACAAATCCTTGATCTCAGACAATTTTCCTCTATCGGGACATAAATAAATTATATCCTTATACTAAAGTAACAGGATGTTTGTCTGTCTAACCACTGAACCGATCGGGTTCTCCTTAACAGGGTAGCTTCTCATAGGTCCCGGGAAGGTTTATAACTATTTTCTTGGGGGGTGGGACACCCCAAACCCCCCAAAAAAATGGAAAATCCCCCCCAAAAAATTTTTTTTTTTAATTTTTAAAACTAAAATTAAAAATGAGGGGGGGCTTTTCGCCCCCCCCCCACAAAATTTTTTTTTTACTTTTTCTTTTAAAATATTAAATAAGAAATTGAATTATTAAATTCGACTCTCTCCTCCTCAAGTGCCCCTAGAGGCCTCTAGGGGCGTAGCCGCTAGTATATTATTATAATAGCAATATGATATATTAGATAATTATTAAATAATTTTGTTATATTGTTACAATATCACAAGTTACATGATGGTTTTTATTAATTTCCCATCTAATCATTAGACATACTAATTGAGATTTTAATAAAACAAAAAAATAATTTCGACATAATGATAAAAATAGTACAGACATTGCCCATGTTGGATTATTCAGGTGCAGTACATAGCCCTAAGGCTAGAGCACATCCATAATGGTGTTTTGCCACTTTGACTGGCCAAATAACCAACTTATGATTTTGACTGTGTGCTGTTATATCAATCAAAGTAAAATTCGCTATTGTGCTATTAGTATATAAATGAACATGTATTTCCGGCTTTATTTTGATCTTTAAATCGTTTATAGGTGATTTAAACCGGGGCGATTCATTCAGCGCACCATCAAATTATTAAATACCAATCTTTAAATCGAATTTGCATGGGCGATTTGGATCGGGCAGTGGCGCAGTACCGGTGCGCCAATGCCACTCACCGAGTGGCATTGCCGGTTTAAATCGGGGTGAATCATATGTAATAAATAGATATTTTTTTTAATTACTTGAATATTTTATTGCAAAACTATTGAGAAAACATTTTTATAGTTATTTTTAAAATAAATTATATATTAATGTTTTATATAAAATACCATACTGATACGGCATTTTATATAAAATACCTTACTGACACGCCTTAAGTAATAAAGTTGCACTGGCGCGGATCGATATTTTAGTGAGTGCGCAAGCGATCTAAAAACACCGCGCCGAAAATCTTTTAAAAATCAATGTTTTATAGGTGCGCTGTGGCTCACCACCAGCGCACCTACGGTTCACCTCTGAATTGCCCCGATTCAGCGCACCATAAAAACGATTTAAAGATCCAGCTCAGGTTAGATAATTAGGTAAACCATACAGATCCTGTATGGAATTACTAATAATGCATTAATATATCTTAATTGATATTTTATAAGTGTTTAACAAACATTTTATGTTCTGGAACTTATGAATAGCCATTTCTTGCATTGTATTATGAACAGCTTTCTACGGATATAAAATGTACAATTAATTTCAAATTTAATCTTATAAATCCACCGGATATTAATCAGATAATGATTATGAGAAAGGAATTGTTTTTTTCCAACTTGAACTAAATTTATTTAGTTATATTTTTTAGCATATGAATGTAAAGAAGGTTGGACTGAAAATCTTGAATCAGGTAAAGCAAAAATAATTCTAAATTTATTTTAACAATAAGTTTAAATTATTTCCAGAATCATGCTACAAAATATTGGAAGAAAGACTAGACTGGCAAAGTGCTAAAACAAAGTGTGCCTCACTAGCCAAAGGATCACAATTGGCATCTGTTCTCAACAGCCAAGAAAATAAATTTATAAAATGTGAGTTGACAAAATAAAATACTTATTATTTTGTCCTTAATAGTAATTAGTTGCCATAAACTGCAGCCAAAGAAGATGTTCAATATTCCTGGAGACCAGAAAGGTCAACACCTGAAAAATCTTAACTGGAATTTACAACATTTGGCGTTATCCTCTTAAAATTTTGCTCAACCTGCCAACAAAACTATGACTCTGACCGAGAACAATAATTAAGTTAGGGTAGGTTAGGTTATAAGCTAGGGGATAGAGTGCCTGTAGCTAGACAGGCAAGGGGGCCGAGCACTGTGGCTAGGCAGGCTAGGGAGGAAAGTGCTGCAGCTAGGTAGGCCAGGGGGCCAAACACTGCAGCCAGAGAAATAGTTTTGTTAGGGGGGGGGGGGGGGATGAGTAATCAAATTTTCAAAATTGATAGAAATAATCCCAAGAGGATAATACCTAACATTTAACTTTAGATTAGTTTATTATGGGATATTTCAGTGTAAACTTTCAATGCTATTGTCCTACAATAGACATTGACAAATATTTACAAAGTTTGTAGAAATCTTGTTTTTTCTGAAGTATAGTTTTTTTTTAGGTTATTATGTTCTGGCTATAAAATGTTAATTCTAATTTAGGTTTTTTAGTTAATTATGACATGATTCACCATCAATTGTGGCTTGGGGGAAATGATATCACAAGAGAGGGTTCTTGGGAATGGGCTGACGGTACCCAAAGTAAATTTTAAAAATAATTATATTTTATATTTATAATACAGAATTTTTTAAATAACTAATTTATTACAGTAAATTTTACTGATTGGACAGGGAATGGACCAAGTGCTCAACCTGCACATAATTGTTTGTTGGTAATATCTTTAACTCTTATAAACCTTTATCTATTGAAAAGGGAGTTTATTGATCACCACCAATAATTTTTACCTGCTATTTTATATATTTATTGAATCAGAATTATGGCTTCATGGGACTCCCTGAAAAGGGCTTGAGGAGTAGAATCAGGAACTTTTGTCCGTTTCAAAATACCTTATTCCTAGCCTTAGAAATGACTATTAAACAACAATTTTTGGGGGCTTTATTGAGAATTGTCCAATTTGTAGAGGTTTCTTTGTGATTTTCTCCGGCGCGCTAATAACAAGATAATATGAAACAGACAAAAGTTTCTTATTCTACTCCCCAAGATTTGTTCAGGGAGCACCTTGAAGCCATAGTTCTGATTAAATAAATTGTTGACTCCCATTCAAAAATAGGTATACAATTAAATGTATGATCACCAACGGTTTTTAGACTTTTAATTTTAAATCATGCAAAGGTTTATTATGCTTATATAAATCAAGTGCAAGTTCTTGCTTAGGTCTCAGATAAAGATATTCTAAATTGACCAACCTAACCTATACTAATATATATATATATATTACAATAGAAAATCATAAATTATCAGCTAAATTAAAAAATATTTTTAATAATTTAGAAAAATTCAATGTAACTTCTTGCATGATATTTTTTAGGCTCAAGAAGGTCATGGTTGGCGATGGAATGATTTTCCATGTGATTACACAATCTATGCTTTGTGCAAGATGCCAATTGAATCTTAAACTATTTTCCTTTTTGATAAAGTATAATAGTGCCACTATGAAGTAGATAAAGCATCAGTTTTTGTTTGTAAAACATGTCTTTCTAATGTATGGAGTGTTATAGTGCATATTATTTTACACCTTGTTGCAAAGCTGTTTTTTACAATTTCCTTCTCTATAGGCATAATACCTAATATTAGTTATAATTTAAGTTTGAGAGTTTGATAAATTCATGTTATCAAATTAACAGCTGCCTGCATCCATTTATTTTATTGACATCACAATAATTATTAGTACATTCCTATATTTATATTATTTGTAGTTTAATTTCTTTTAAATGTACAGCATTCAAAAGATCTAACTGGACACACACAAACAAATGTTGTAAAATGTATATAATTGACATTGTTTTTGTAAAACATTGTTCTTTTTGTTGCTTTACTACTCATTAACTAATTTTTAATTGGTTATAATAAAATTATCTTGCTTTGCTACATTAGACCGTTTCATCAAAATACACTTTTTCGAATTTTAGTCTTCTGCTAACCTAAAAAGTTACTTTAGGAGCCGAGAAATACATGCACAAAATTTCAGCTCTCTATCTCTACTGGCGACCTAGCGCCAGGCATGTAAAATATCAACAGATAACGGTAGCACGGCGGTTTTAACAATATCTCAGCAATGTGCAGGTATTAAGATCTTCTGTATATTTCAATTTAAACACATAAGGACAAAGATATATTATCGCAAAAATCTTTTGTCAAAGTCTACTCTACACCTAGCGCCAGTCAGTTTTCTAAAATCATGCATTGTATACCTGTGAAAATAGAAATCGCCAGCGCTAGGTGTAGAGTAGACTTTGACAAAAGATTTTTGGGATATTATATCTTTGGCCTTATGTGTTTAAATTAAAATATGCAGAACACCTAAATTCATCTTCCAAGCCATTCTCTAAGCATTTAAATTTTTTTTATGAAATACCGGGATTTTAAAACTGCCCTTTGAAAAGGCCTAAAAAATATCTTTTTTTGTCACTTTTTTCACTGCTTATAGTTACAACTTATTAAGATATTATGCTCAGGTAAAAAAAATCGGCGCCTCCAGCACCAAAACCGGCAAAAACTGATTTCATTCTTCTTTTATAGTTCATAAACTCCTAAAAATTAGATTTTCATACCAGTACAGTGTGCTTCTTTTAAATTTTTTTTTTAATTTAGCTCACTTACAAATATTAATAATCTATATCTTATTTTTTGGAGCATTTGAAATAGAAAAAATATTTTGTAGATTATTTATTGCTTGGTACTACAGACAGCATTCCGCAGATATTGAAATAAAAAATTATGTTACTAAAACCAGTTTTTTTAGCCCCGAGTGGCCAAAGACCTGGTATAACTTTATGATTTACATTTTATTAATCATGGAGCATTGTCTGCAATACTATGCTATACATGATTTTTCAGTATGGCTGAGTACCGGTTCTAATCTAGCGGATATTAATTGGTTTTGAAGCCATGCTGGAAAATAATTTTTAATGTTTATGCTTTACACGTATGCAACAAAATTTTCACTAAATTCACATAATCACCCTAGAAACATTAATGAGCAATTTAATATATTTTTAAAATTACAATTTTGTTATATTTGCTATTAATTAAAAACACAGAATCAAACTCATGTCTTCAACTAAACTAAACTACTAAATATCCAAGCTGAATCAAATGGTCCCAGCTCTCATAAAATTATAAAAATGTCCAAACTCTGTGAAATAGGAACTCTATTGTGTTGGTGTGCAGATGAAGGTTTCTAAAAACCATGAAAATTATTTTTTCTGTAATTTACCGAAAAATTTTGATGGTCTAGTTAGTGAACTTTTTAAACTCATAATTTTTAAATGCGAAGCTTTTCTATAATTAGGGTTGGTCTGTTTGTACATCCATCTGTTGATGCTAGCTCCTATTTTTAATTTAGGCATGTTTTAATTATCCTATCAATTTCAAAATTGGTATCATGATTCCTATAGTAGTTAGGTACAATTTAGAAAGTTTAGCCACTCTATAACAGTTAACAGAATGTCCGTACATCCATTGATGTTGATTTATCCTTTTTGACAAAAAAAATTATGTGATATAATTATTTGATTCATCTGAATTCTGGAATACTGATTTCTATTACAACAAGGTACAAGCAATGGATCTCTATAATTTAGTCCTAGAAATGTGAGTATATCCTTATACAAACAGTATCCTGTATATTCTTTTTATTTAGTTCTATCACTCTACAAGTATTAATGTTCATTTGTCATACTGTTTCAGAGCTTTGCTTTTATAGATGTTGCGTATTTAAGTTTTTTATTAAGTTTGAAGCAAACTATTATCAAAGCGGCTGCAATAAATCATAAAAAAGGCAAAAGAAAGAAAAACAAACATTTACTAACACATTTATTTATTTTATAGAATATAAGGTTCTACAAATATATTCGTTTTTTTATTAAATTAGAATACAGCACAATGTAACTCGACAAAGTGTTAAAAAAAATCATTTGACATTTGACCTAATAAAAATGAGGGATTATCCATTTCTTTTTAAGGTGTTTATCTCCCTCATTTTTATGACGTCACATGGCTGATTTTTTAGACACTTTGTTCAGTTTCCAACACAAAAATGACACTTTTTTCATATAAATACAACATAACTTTTTTTAAGCTACGCTTTTCTATTAATAACGTTTGGTTTGTACATAACAGACATGCTAGAATTGTGCTATCTATTTCAAACTTTGTATGCTGATTCCAATAACATTTAGGTTCTAGAAAGAACAAGTTTTTAATAATATAATTATAATTCAATTTTTTAATGTCTGATTGTTCTACCATCAGATTTTAGAGCTTTATGGATGATTTTATCCTTGTTTTACCCCAAAATAATCTGCTTTATATAATTTTGCTTCTAAAATTATATTGCTTACATCAATTTTTCTACCACACAAGATAAAATGATGTATAACAATTGATATATAATTGCTTGGATATTGCACCAGATTTTCATGTATCTGAGTATCCCAATCCACCTATTCCCCATTACGCCCCTTCCTAATGGATGAACAAACTGACTAATAAAAAGGTCCATATTAGCAACCCAATTGACGACAAATGTTTTCCTGTCAATATATCCACGCATTTTTTATCCATTGATATTACACAGAAGAATATTCTTTAAAAAATATCCATAACATTTATCTAAAATATTAAATACAAATATAGAAGAATTCATATCATACAATATTGAAAAAAGAAAGGATGATTCTTTTGAATAAACACAATCAATCAGATACATTTAGATTCTGTTACTTTGTTACAAAGATTGTTTCAATATCACATCATTTTCTGCTGGTCAAACTTTAGAAAACACCCTGTTTCTTTTATAGATTTAATTATGATATGTCTGGCCAAAATTGATTTTTACTTATTATGATTTTGTTGTTATTATCTTATAATAAACTGATTTGTTGTTGTTACCTATTTTTTTATTTGTAATCCTTGGAAAATTGTCTGTAATAAGAAGCTTAGTTTTATCATTAAGGTGGAGAACACATTTTAGTCCAGCGGATATTAATCGGTTTCAAAGCAATACTGAAAAAATGATTTTTCATTGTTAACTAATTTTGTTTTACTTAACTTTTAAATGTAAAATAGATGTTTTACAATAAGATTGACATTATATTAGAAACAGAGATGTGCAGAAAGGGTGGTAAGGGGGTGTAACCATGCACCTGACAAAATAAAGAGAGGTGTGTGCGCCCATTACACTGCCCTTGAAAGGGTTCTACACCCCCCATAATACAACTAATGGTGTGTCAAGTAACAAGTCACCCACCCACCCATTTCAATTTAATGTTAAATCAATTGACAGGAATAAGGTATAACTAACAAGCGAAATAAATAGAAATTATATTTGGAGGACAGATAAAAGGTCGTCAATTCTAATAAGTGTCCCCCCTCCCCCAATGAAGCTGAAAATCACTGTCACATATAGGTTTTGTATTTTTTTCTGAATTAATTTATTATTGGTATAAGTGGACTTCTTTCCAGGTATGATCTGTGCAGGTTCTGATGCTGGAGGTATCTCTCCCTGCTCTGGAGATTCTGGAGGACCCTTGGTCTGTCCTGACCTCAATGGCAAATGGTACTTTGCAGGTAAAACCTCAGTTCAGTCCTAATAACACAATATTAAGAATGAATACTTGCATTGTGTACTATGACAACAAAATAGTATTTGCTTTAATATAGAATTTACTTATTTTTTCCTTTAAAATGTCAAACAAGAAAGTCAAAAGTCAAGTATATGAAAGAATAACCTTCAAAGCTTCTAAGAATAAAAACAGTAAAAACTCATTAGCTGTAAAGTAGTAGTAGTAGTAGTAGATTTATTTTCCAATATAAAAAAAAGACAATAAAATAATATACGATAAAATAAGCATAAGTATATTTATAATTATAGAATATCATATTTGTGTTGCTTCTGCAGTTACATTGGCAGCTAAGATGTCGCGTGAGCGGTGTTGTCTCTAGCTGTTGAAAAAAGGCAACTTCTATGGTTTCTGAAGCAAGAAAAATGTACATATGTACATTTATATCAGGTCCCGTTTTCCCGCGTGCAGCTTTGTAGTTCCCCCCTTTATACACTTGAATTGTGTATTTTAAAAAAGAAAAAAAAAAGTTTAGTACTGAAAACCTTTCAGTTGAAAGAAAAAAATGAAAAATGAAGAAAAAAAATAAAAAAACATTAAATTTTTAAAGGTTTAGATGGCATACAGGGCAGAGTAGTCTTGAACATTCAATATTAATAGAATCAATTAGATGTACTTTAAGTTTATTTTTAAATTGAATTTTACTGGCTAAATTTTTGATAATTTGGCAATCAAAATCATTCCAAATTATAGGAAAATTACAGTATGGCAATCTTTTTAAAAGCCCAATTCTAAATCTAGGAATTCTAAAATCAAGATTGTTTCTTAATTGATAATTATCATTAAATTCTTCATTAGTTTCCCAAGTGTTCAAAAAAGATCTTGGTAAATTATTAATTTTGTAACTATGCATAAATTGTAATTGAAAATATTTGACAAGCAAATCAAATGGTAAAATATTTAGTCTTTTAAACAATGGAGAAGTGTGAGCATTATACTTAGAGTTCATGATACATCTAATGGCCATCTTTTGCTTAGTTATAATTGGTTTTAAGTTGGCAGAGGCAGCAGTAGAATAAATGAGAATTCCATATACAAGATGGCTATGAAAAAGTGAGTGATATAAAGAAATCATTGATGTTTTATCAAGTATATTTTTTGATCTTCTAAGAATAAATAATGCTTTTGAGAGCTTTAGACTCAATTGTTCAATGTGATATTTAAAATTTAAATTAGGATCAAAGTAAATACCAAGAAATTTAATGGCAGGAATATCACTAGAATTATTAACATAATCAAGTTTTTTAACTAGAGCATCATTGTAATTTGAACAATTAGGATCATTTTCATCTATAACTAGGTTGATATCGTCCCAGGGTATATTTTGTCCTTGGGTGTGAAAAATAGTAAATTTAGTTTTAACTGGATGTAAAGACATTCCATTAGCCCGAAACCATTGAGAAATTTTTCGAAGTTCAATATTTACAAAATTGACAAGATCATTAAGATTTTTTCCTGAAGCTAGGATAGTTGTGTCATCACAGAATAATAACATAGATAGTAAAGTTGATCTTGGAAGATCATTAAAGAAGATCAAGAATAATATAGGGCCTAAAATACTTCCTTGCGGTACACCACTATCAACTATGAGTAAGGAAGATTTGTCTTGGCCTATTTGAACAAATTGTTGACGTTCAGTCAAGTAGTTTTTGAACCATGTTAAAATGTTTCCATTAATACCTATTTTGCTTAATTTATTTAATAACAATCTTATTGGAACCATGTCAAATGCTTTGGTTAAATCACAAAATATTCCAATGGTAAACTCCTTATTATTAATAGCCTCAGTGATTTTATTAAGTAAATGAATCATGGGATGGATTGTTGAGTGGTTTTTTTGAAATCCAAATTGGTTTTTGTCTATTATGTTATTAGACAATAAAAAACTACTGAGATGATTACATACAATTTTTTCTAGTAATTTACCAAAGAGAGAAATTAAAGAGATAGGCCTATAATTATTTGTTTCATCTAGAGAGCCACTTTTAAAGACAGGGTGTACCTTAGAAATTTTTAATTTTTGGGGTACTATTCCTGTTGCTAGAGATCTATTAAAAATATGACAAAGGGGAGAAGAGATTAATTCTATGATGTTTTTCATGAAATGGGATGAAAGATCCATATAATCACAACTTTTTTTATCTTTTAAATCCTTAAATGCTTCAATGACTTGATTAGGGGTAATTCGGGGTATTTGAAAGTTTAAATTTAGTGGCTCAATGTAATCATCTGGAGGCTTATCTGTAGGAGTTATAGTTTCTTTAATTTTATCAGCTATTGAAGAAAAATGCTTATTAAACTCTTCTGCTATGAGTTTATTATCTTTTACAATGTTACCATTGATATTTAGATTGGAAGGTAAACTAGAAGTTTTAGTTTTAATACCTGCAGCTTCTCTAATAGTCTGCCAAACATTTTTTAAATCACCTTGGTGTTTTTGAATTTCTTGCTGATAATATAATTTTTTCATTTTTTTCAAGAGTTTGTTATATAAATTTTTATAAGTTTTGTAAATATCATGATCTTCAATGGTTCGGCTTTTAGAATAAATTTTAGACAATTCATCTTTTCTTAATCTTGAAGTTAAAAGACCAAGAGACATCCAAGGTTCAATTTTGTGTACATTACGATTAAACCTTTTTTCTTTCTCTTCAAAAACAATGTTAAAAAGATCAAAGAATTTGTTATGAAACAAATCATAACTTAAATTTGCATCATTTTCTTGAATAACATCAGCAAAGCTTAATTGAGAGAGTAAAGATTTAAAGGAATTTATATTAGCTTCAGAGTAATCTCAATATTTAAAAGTTTTTGGAATTGGGCGTTTTTTCTTAGAAGATAAAATATGAAAAATAGGAAAATGATCACTTAAATACATTGTTAATATTCCTGATTTGTATTCATTACTTATATAGTTTGTCCAACAATGATCTATAAGTGTTGCTCTATTTTGTGATATTCTAGTTGGATGGTTTATAAGTTGGATAAATCCACATGCAAATAATTTATCTATGAACTCTAAGGTTTTAGGATGGTCCTTAAATCGAATTAAATCACAATTAAAGTCACC